>NC_037653.1:7040556-7230556 GCF_003254395.2 Apis mellifera
GCCTCGATTACTACTGCGGCTCTAAAAAAAAAAAGAAAAATATAGATAAAAAAAAAATAAGAGAAAAAAAATTATGAAACACGAATAATCATGTTTAACGAATCAAAGAAGCTTTATCACACTTTTCTAACGTGTATTCTTTGTACGTGCACGGAAGACTAATCGATCGTACAGTTTTGTATAAACATCTTGTATATAACTTTCTCATCGAAATTCAAAATATCTACTCGTATTCGATTAACCAAATTGTAAGGGAGAAAAAAAAGAACAACAATTAGAGAAAAGGAAGGCGCGTAATATATTTATCTCCAAAAAAATATTTTTCGATATACGATGCGATATACACTGATATTCTCATGGATACCTCTACTAAACTTGAATAGACAATTAAATAAATAAATATAATGACGTTGAAAGAGTGGCGCATGCAAAAAAGAGAGCGCTAAAATATCCTCTACAAGTTTTACGCTCAGTGCGTAGAAAGAGAGAGAGAGAAAAAAAAATAAAAGTACTCATTAAACATGTCGTGCACAATAAGTTTTGAAGCCAAGCGAAGAAGGGAAGACATAGCATACAAAATCAAAATGAAAATAAATTTGAAGAAAAAAAAAAAAAAAAAGAAAATAAATAAATAGATAAAAAAAAATTGTATATATAAAGAGAAAGAGAGATAAATAAATAAGTATATATATATGTATATATAAATGTATAATATATATACGTATACGTAAAAGTATAATTGTCGGAAGGGTCTTACCCTGGAGGACGAGGGGGCACTTCCGGTACTCCCAATGGCCCAGCTCTTTGCAGGGCCATCGCTAACCACAGCCTCACCTAGTTAGGACATTGTAACAGTAGGCGTTACCACCAATCTTTTTATTAGAAGTAATTTTTGCATTTTCTTACAAGAAGCGGGCGTAATCGTGTTTGTGTGTCGGGCACACCTTTCAATCCTGTACACATATACGTAGTAGACACACAGATAGCTATTTTGTTCTCACGCACACGAGAGATTATTAAAAAAAACGATTTTATTTAAAAAAAAACGACCGTTGTTCCAATCTTTTTAATCCGCGAAAAAGAAGAACTTTTATTCGAAACTCTCGATAAAAAAAAAAGCAATTCTATTCTATTCGTTTACTGGTTATTATAATCGAGTAATTTGCTCATCCCTGCATTCATTCTCCTAATATAACAAAATTTAACTCAACGATATATAATTAATAATAATCAAATACATCGTTGCAAAGATTAAGTTATTTAATTTTCTTCAAAAAAGAAAAAAAAAAGTAAAAAAAAGAAATTGAACGTATAAATAAATTTGATTGGAAAGTAATTTTTATTCAAATATATGCAGGATACCTGTAATACTTTTTCACAGTTTCCATTAATACACGCGTTATTTACAACGTGTGGAAATAATAATGAAAAATCGGTGAACATTGTGCAGCGGGACGAAATGAAACTAATCAATTTTTTTTGTTAGTATGGAGAAAACAAAACGAGGATCGTTAAGGATCGAAAAATGAGTTCCTCCTTCAAAATAAAATATAATCGAATTGATCACGCGCACGCCGTAATCGATTATTGTAATAACGATTCAAAAAATTTTCAAGAAGAAAAAGAGATTAAGCGGGGAGATAATATCTTTTTCCATTCCTTCTCGTCAGACACACGAATTTCAAAAGGGAAAACGAATCTCCACTTTCGATCGACGTACCTGCAGAAGACATTTCAAACGTTAAACCGAGTGCTTCGAGATCATCTTGCGACACTTGTCCGGATAAGTTGTTCTGAATGTTGTTGGGTATCCTTTGTTGCTGCTGTTGTTGCGTTCGCGCCCCAACGATCGCTCTTCTCAATTCTTGCCTTACAAATTCCGAAGTACTGCTAGCGTTTCCTGTCACAAAATCGAGTAAAATTCGTTATATATTTTAATACACGTTAAATGTGATACATCACGATCTTTATATTTATATTTTATTTTATTTCTTTCTGTTTTTTTTTTTTAATTTTCTTTTCTTTACTTTTTTTTTAATAACAAATCAATGACAATTATAAGTTGAACAAAGAAGTAGTTACTTATAGATCGTGTATTATCGTGCAAGCCATAACGTAAAAGTTAGTCAAAGGTATAGGATGAATGTTTTATTATAAAATGCGATATATGTATATATATATATATATATATACATAAATATATGTATATATATACAATATTGCGTTGACATAAGTTCGATAAAATGACTTATCCTGTAATTAATCGGTCTCTGGCCCATCCATTAGTGGATATTTTATTACGATTCTCTACCACGAAATATATTTCTTGATAGGAAAAGAGACAGGAAAAAGAAACAAAAAGAAAAAGTAATTGACAAAAAATGAGACAAAATTTCGTTCTCGAGAGAAGCATCGTATGAAAGTTTTCATCTTCCTTTTTCTCTTTTTTTTTTTTTCTTTCCAATTTAAAATTACACGCATAAGATGAACATTTAAACGTAAATTATGCTTAACGATGCTTATTGCACATTGCGTTTAGTAACGATGATTAATCACAAAAAGCACTGTACATGAAAATGCATGTCGTTTGTTAGTAACGAATCTTAGTTTCGTTATTTAAAAAACATACGTAACAATCCTGAGAAACCATGGATTCACGTTTATTTTTTTAATTAATATGCGATACGGATGAACATTGAATGGAAATTGGAGAATGATCAAGATAACTAAATACTTTGAGTTTCCATTATATTCATTTCGCGTGCAACTTGCCAAGTTCGTCGACAACATCGTTATTTCATTTATAATAATTCTATATATACGATCGTTAGGACTTATCCTATAATTCTATTTTTTGTATAAAAAAAAAAAGAAAAATAAAGAAAAAGAGTAAAATAAAAATAATAATTTAAAAAAAAATAAAAATTCATAATTTTACAAAACAATTTGTAAATACATATTCTTTATAAAATCTTGTAATTTGCAAATTGTGGAATAATTAATATCGCAAAAAGCAAAAATTTGCTAATATCGATAAATATTAAAAAAAATAATAATAATAAAATAAAATAAAAGCAAAAAAGAGAAGAGAAATAATGGACTAATTAAACTCCAATTATAAAATTACGCAACCTATAATATGTATATGAATAGTGTAAACATATAAAACATAATTCACATGGATAAAAATCGTGAATGGATCGAAGATTGATGAGAAACATAAATAGAAGAAAAACGAAGCGTGATATAACAAGCAAATATAATTGAAAATTATGAGTAATAATTCTTTTAAGTCGATATAAATTACATCGATATATGCGAAATTAATTTATATTAATTATAGAAAACATGTTTTCTTAGTATGATAAATATACCTTTATAATTTAACAAATCGATTTAACACCGTTTTTGATATTGTTTAATTAATCGTTCAATAAAGAGGAAAAAAGAGACATATTTTACATATTTTTAAATTCTATAAACGACATATCGATATATTTTCAATTTTATCAATATAAGAAATTCAGTCTTACGATATGGAGCGAATATATTAGTTGTAACACAAATTTTTATATACGTGGTGCAAGTGACAGTGATGCTAATTTACATGGTCCGGAAGTGCCGGAGGTAATCACTAAATAGTGCAAGTATACGTTCTGAACCGGAAGTGGGCAAATAAAAATTTCCAATTTAATTTTATTCCTTCTTGAATAATCTTCTCTTATAATTCGTTATGAAAATAGGATATTTTCCAATCAAATTAAGCTCGATGAGTCTATTTTTTTCATTTTTTTTTCTTTTTTTTTATTTATTGAATCAAACTCAGTTTGCGAACTTCCGTTTCCATTCCATTCTTAAACAGTACGGTGATTTTTAACGCATACGGGTCACAAGAGAAATACCTAAAAAGATATGATACAAAGGGCAATCTTTCCTACATGACTTATCTACTATGTCATTACATATAAGTACATCAGTGTCTACAATCACCATAGGAAAGTGTAATCTCTACATCGCTAAAAGAAGTAGAGTGCATAATCGAACATTACGGTTGTATCGTTGGAATTAGTGTGAGAAGGGTAATACACGTAAATGGGGGAGTGAATTTGTACTATGTTACAGCATGATTTTTAAAAAAAAAAAAACGTGGAGATGAATCGATCGTTTCTTCCAAAGGGACGAGACACGTTTCACAGAATAGAATTTGACAAAATTCTTCGCGTGGAAAGACACGATTATTTCGTTATACAACCATTAGGGACATGTATGAATTATTATTCACAAAATGAAAGGATTTTTAAATGAGAATGTGAAATCGTCGAAGTTAGTTCACAGTTAATGATAGCCGTCTCTTCTTTTATTTTAATCGCGTTGAAAAAGATTCGAACACGTTACTCGTATAAATACTTTTTTATTTTTTCCTTTTCATTATCGAACATTATTAAAAAATATATTATACAACGTTTGAAAAATAATTTAAAATATACAAAGTAACGTATGCGTATCTTTTGAACGAAAGGAAGAAGAAGAAGAACGGGAAAAGAAAGGTGAATATTCTTCGATTCACAACTTTATATTATAATGTGAATGAAAAATACAATCCATAGTTACGACGATAACCGATTCACGGAATTATGAACAAAAGCATCATGCAACATTTAACGCTATTTCGATTAGGATATTGGATTTTTTCCATTAGACACGACATTAGAATTCGAAAAGAGAAATGTAATGACGATTCACTAACTACAAGATTTATGTTACAATGCTCAAATTCGAGCAAAACACTTGGAAAGCTGTAAGAAAACGAAAGATTATACGTTCCTTCAACTTTCACAGAAACCATACGAATAATTGTGTTATTAAACGATAAAGATTCGAATAGCAGGAACGATGTACGTCCTTGATAAGATATATATTAACGCCTCGATGCACGAGAATGAATTCTCGTTTTTTCGAATTCGTGAAGACGAAATGATGACATAGGGTATTGAATCGACATAGAATTTGATTAGCCACGCGGCAAGCACCATTTCCCCACTACGAGACGATAAAAAAAGAGGAAATTTACAATGATAGAGGGAGGACATCGAGCGTGTGAAAACAATAAAATTGTAGCTTGTAGATGATGATTCATAGATGATCGTCATATTTACATATTGCTTAGATACATCGATGGATATACATATGATGAATGATGCGTGATCTTTACCACGTATGAAAGGAGAAATAGAGAGAGAGAGAGAGAGAGAGAGAGAGAGAGAAAGAGAGAGAGAGAAAAAAAAGAACGGTGTTGAATGAATATGTCTCATGCCATCGTAGCCTCGATCTCGTGACACGAGGGAGGGGGTGGGGGGGTACTTTAGATACAGAGAAGAAGGGCGTATATATATATATATATATATATATATACGGAAGGGGGGGTGTGATGATGACGAAGTGATGGTCACATGACATTAAGTGGTCATATGACTTACCACCCAATTGGTGATTGACAGGATTACCGGGAGGCAAAGGCCTGGCGTCCTGCGTGTCCCCAGGCCCTGACGAATAGAGTGGAACAGTCGTCCGATCGTAACAGAACTGATTGTTCTGCATGTCAGCTGTGTTGATAGTATTGGCGGTGTGGTATATCATAGAAGAATGTTGTTGATTGGAGAAGTGTTGTTGGGTATTCGTTACGTTGTGTTGATTATGAGTCGGTGTTGCCGGGTTGCAACCCGAATGTGGATGACTAGGTGAAAGAAGGGGTTGTTCCTTACTCACTCCGCCGTAGTGCCGGGGCGAACCTACCCCACCTGCAACATCAAGCTTGTCTATCTTCTTGTTCCATCCAACTTATAGCAAAAAAACGCTTTATAAACGCTTCTACCAAGTTTTCCTCCATGTTTTCCGCTTCGAGATTCGATACGATATAATGATATTACGATAGATACCCTTTGCTTCGATCATCGATGATTTAATAACTTTCGTTTAAACGCTGAGATTCCTATTATTTTTTTTTTCTCCCCTGATAATACATTTTATTAGTTATATCTCGTTTAATAAATTATCGATTCTAAAAATCATTTAAATGGTAATATAATTTCTTTTTATAAACTTATAGTAAAGAAATTTAATCGAAATGAATATTTGTTGAGAAACTATTAAAAAAATAATAATATTAATTTAAAGAAACGATTGGTAATATCTATCTAATTTAAACGTATTCGTTACATCTTTGAATATATAAGACACATAATTTGTATAATCGCTTGTATACTTACCTAGATTAATAAAAAAAAATGTTTAAATCACACCTTTCGTTCGTATATGCATATTTACTTATATAAATGCTTAAGATTAACCGCACTATTATAGATATATATATATATATATACATACGAATAACGACATCGACGCGATGATACGAAATCACAACGCGATCACTGTTTTCGAACGCTTTGTACGAAAATACATAAAGATAAATTAAAATTAACATTTACAATTACACAAATATCTTATACATTAAGATATATTTTACACATTGTTTACAAACTCTTTCAATTCGCAAATACCTAATAGCATAATTTTACATTTTACACAATCGCATAAAAAAAAAAAAAGAAAAATATCACAACCTGTACGATATACGACAATATGATATATAATTTGAAACGTAATAAATGTACTATCTAATAATAATAATGAGCGAAAAAAAGGAAAAAAATCTCGATATAAATACTGGTAGTATGCGACACGTAGTAGAGGATAAAAAAGAATTTGAAACGGAATATCAACCTACCTGGCAATTGAGTCGTGGCCGAAGGTGTAGACGTGGTCCGTTGCAATCGATATTGGGCAGAAGGATTTGGAGCACCAGGGTTTGGACCAGGTGGAAATTGGGTAGCAGTGGGAGATGTAGGTGGAGGGAAAGTTTCCGCCGGGAACGGAGATTGCCGAGCAGATGCCGGGGTCCCTGGTGACGGCATCGATCTCTGTTGTTGCTGCAATTGTTGCTGGGCGGTGGATTGTTGCTGCGTTCTCACCTGGTTAACGGTGAATAATCTCGGGGTATTACCATAGTTGCCCTTTGTCATAAAACGTGAAAGAAATAAATTAAACGTATTCGTATTCGTGGTTTAAATTGTAATAAGAGAAAAGAAGAAAGAAAGAAAGAAGGAAAGAGAGAGAGAAAATTATTTTAAGAAACTAGGCATCGCTCTTTCGATTAAATAAAAATAAAACTTAAAAATACAAATGAAACTACGCAATAGGCATTTAGGACGCCTAGTCTAATTAAACGACTCTTGATACGTACTTGCGTCACTCGTGGTGACAACGGTTGCGGATGCGAAAATGACAAAATACCAGCGGAAGAATGAGGCGAGAGTCGTGCTGCCGCAGACACTTGTTGACCACTGTTAAAATTACTGTTTACGATAGGACTAGAAGGAAAAAGAAAAAAAAAAAGATCGTTACATAAATAAAAAAGCAATTACATAATAACAATTTATCGAGTTTACTTACTGTTGTGGTAACGTTGAAGGATGAGAATAAGAATGTGCAAGTCGGTGACCGGAAGGCATCTGGACGGATCCCCCATAACCTGGAGACACTTGTGAATCTGGTACACTCGACCGCTGGAAACGAAGAGAAATAGAATATTTTCTTTCTATTCATTCCTACCATATCAATTTTTACTTTATAATTACCTGTAACGATACGTTTGGCGCAACAGTATTGTTCAGAAGGTTATCGATATTGTGAATGGTAGTAATTTGTTCCGGAGCTGTAGCATTGGAAGGAATGAGTAATTGCTGTTGCTGCTGTTGCTGCAGCAACCTCTGTTTCAATTGTTGCTGTTGCTGCTGCTGCTGCTGTATCAATTTCGTCCGTTGCTGTTGCAATTGCAATTGCTGCTGTTGCGTAAATTGAGCAGTCGTCTGCCTGATCCCCGGCTGCGTGTTAAACCTCATCCTCGGTTGTTGCTGATACATAGGAGGTGGCTGGTAACTATGACTGGTCGTTACAGGTGTGGTACCCAACTAAAATTATATCACACGTAAATATTAATTACGTATAATGACTTACCGTTATATAACACAGTTATGAAAAACAAATACACTCGACAAATTGAAATTATCGGAACGGTAAAAGTATATAATAACGATTATTATTTATAGAGCGCGATATAAAAACGTACGCGCAGAGAAAGGGTATCGACTTACTGCGGTGGAATAAGCTGGAGGCGTGCTAGGAATTGTTATGGTGGAAGACGTTGGATTTACGGCAGTCTCGCATAACATCAACGACTTCTGTATCGCGTTTATCGCCATCGTCTCGTTCATCGCGTTGTTTTGCGGCGCTTCGGTTACATCTAGGAGATTTGCTATCGCAGACGAATCTATTGAATAAAAATTATCGTCTATAATGGTAATTACTTTCGCTGTCACGCGTAACAGGTTAACGCATAACACAAATAATTGCCCACGAGTGTGTTAGCTTATCGCTGTATGGCAGCAAATATCGTCTCTGGACGAGGAAACATCGATTAAAAGAGAGAAGCAAAATCGCAATCGTTGATAATTATTATTCGCCGTGACAGCGAAGGTAGGTATATAGAGTTACGTATACTTCGAAATAATCGAAATGTGAAAAATGTGAAAAAGACGAATATAGATTAGATACGATTCGTGCGTTTAACGAGACACAATGACGCTCTATATATTTCTATACCTGTGATAGCTTCGTCCGGAACGAATTCGATAACTTGATCTAAAATATCGGAAAGATCGGGATCCGACGATTGATTATCCCAAGTATTGAGATCCGTGCTCGCTTGACGATACTCTCCGCTGCTCGTAAATTCCGAATCCATTTGACCCATTTGAGGTCTTTGTTGCTGTAAAAAGATTGAGAACGAATAATAATAATTATTCGTTTCGTATTCAGTTATTTTTAAGATACGATAAATCGATCATTACCTGACTTAGCATATGAGTGAGGTAGGTATTGGTTGTTTGACGATGAGGTAGTTGTCTCGACTGTGTTTGGAGCGGTGTTCGTGCAGAAGTTGCGGTTGTCGTAATCGTATTATTGCCACCGACCGACTGCATACTGCTACCTGTCCAGGGTTGCTGCTGCTGTTGCTGCTGCTGCTGCTGCTGTTGTTGTTGCTGCTGCTGCTGCTGTTGTTGCTGCTGCTGTTGCTGTTGCTGCTGCTGCTGCTGCTGCTGCGATTGAGACTGTGTTTGTGGCTGTGGCTGTTGCGATTTCAATCCTATGCGGACCAGCTTATCCTTAAATAATAAGAGAATTGATTGATGATTCGATTTTTTTTTTATTTCTAGCTTTAAAACGAACACGAAAACTTACTTGTGGTGTTGCCGATATCACAGATGCAGGTATTGGCGGTATAGTGGTTGGCTGAGGAGGCTGCTTAGCCAACAACGAAGCTAACATTTTATTCCTCTCCCAGAGTTTGCTGGTCGCATTTGTGGACGTGCCCGAAGAAGAAACTTGGTGAGACCCGTCCATAGGTCGCTTCGCTGCTATGTTCAAGTCGCCATCTTCGCCGGGTCTCTTCTGACCAACCTGACTGGAACTGTGTCCAACGTTGTCACCCGATTGAGACGGTGATGGCGTGGTGTTCCGAAATCCAAGATTTCGTAACAGAGAATCCTCTTCCCTTTGCGGCTTACACTGTTCGAGTCGTAGAGTTAATCGATTAACGGATTCTTAACGTTTCAGATTAAGAATCTTTTATATTATAAATGATACGGAAAATACGATTACTCACGTGTTGTTCCTGTACTTTCCTCTCATCGTCTTGATCTTTCAGAAGTTGTTGCAACAATTCGTTTCTCTTTTTCAAACCAGCGCGAGCCTCCTCATCCTCGTCGTCGTTCTTCTCGTTCAATAGCTTGAAACAAATAAATCGAGTGTAATCGCAAGAAGGAAGATTTCCCCTTTATGAAATAGCGGATAGAAATGGATGGATGGATGGATGGATGGATGGATGGATCGACCGATTTTTATCGATCGATATCGGGAAGATCGGAAGAAAATTTGAGAAAAGCAAGGGAGAGATCGACACCATCGTCCTACGGGAATAGAATGGCAATGATCGAGCGGTTTACCTGTAACAGCATATTATTTCCAAGCGACGATTTCGAATGCTCCATGCTCGGTTTGGGCATGTTGCTAGGACTCGTGCGCACTTTATTATTATGCTCCGGATGAAAATCGTCCTCATCTTGTTGATTCAACAAAATCTTTAATATCCTATGCTTATTTTGGCTCTCGGTATCGTTACTCGTATTGTCCTGAGTTTCCTCACTAGCACTACCGCCCTTGGTCAACAAGTTTCTCAGTCTACCGGACTCGGTTGACACGACACTGTTCTGAGTTTCGACAACGGTCGCGGTAGTTTGAGGTGGTTGTGCAACAGCCGGCGTCCCAGCGACGGAGGCGGGATTGGTCCTCCCGTTGTTTCCCTCGATGACGGACTGGTTGGCGGTGGTCGGGCAACCGGCGGCGCTGCTCTTCCCCTCGTCCTGCCTCTTGGGCGTCAAGCCGGGCGCCGCTCCGTTCGCGCTTACGCTACTACTTGCAGCGCTGTTGGTCAACGAGGAGGTCGATTCCTGAAGCGGACTGAGGGAGAAGGAATTACTGAAGGTGTGAGCGGCGTTGGCCGAGGTCGGGCTGAACGCGCGTAGGGGACTGCAGTGAGGCGCCACCGCCGAATTAGAGAAGGTCCCCTGGGGGCTCGGAGATGTCGGGGCTGGCTGGGAGGATGGTCGTGAATTCGGTGGCCCGCTCGCTCTCGACTCGGGCCTATCTGCCCACCCGCTGCTGCTGTCCAAGTCCCAGGTGGAACTGGGGAACAGCTCGAATTCCAAGTCCATGTTCCCCGAAAAGTGGTTGAACGGATTACTGGTGGTGGTTAGCGACGGCAGGGGGTTGCACGACTCGGCCGCGCTAAACACTATCGAGTTGGAGGGTGTCGCGCCGGCGGTGCCGGCGTGCGACGACGTGCCCGCCAACCCCCGGCTACTCATACCGCTCACTTGACCGTTCAGATGCGCCACCGCGGACATCAGCGGGCCACCCACGTTATTGTTATTGTTACCATTATTATTATTACTATTATTCGCACAACGGTTACTAGAGTGTCCGGAGCACACTTTGTTGTTGGAAAGCTGACCACCCTCGATAGGCGTTAAGTCATTGTCCCTATCATGGACAAGAAACAAAACAACACATGTATTTAACCAGTTAACCATAAATGTACTATTTTTCTGTTTAATCTAAACACTATGCGTTATATGTACACGCTATATATATATGTGTATGTGTGTGTGTGTATATATAGCTGCTGTGCGTGCGTGTAACAGCAAGTTTGTTGCACACGCCCGGTGAACAGTGCTCGCCCGGATCTCACGATCTCTCTCGTACATATATATATATATATTAAGTGTGTGTATGTGCATACGCGTGTGTATCTTTTTCCAAGATTTTCCGATTTTCCAACGATGCCAATCGATGCTCGAATTCAAGATATTGCCATGTTTGTAATTTCCAGCGAGAGAACGAAAATAAAAAAATGTAGAAAAAAAAAATAGAAATCGACGAGGAAGAGCGTGGAACTTGTTAATATTGTTCGTGTCATGCGCACTGTTTACCGAGAAATTACTCAAGAGAGCATCATCAATCGAGAATCATCTTCGATATTGCGAAGTATTGAAGTTGCACGAGCGATAAGTAAGACTCGCGATATTCCATGTAGTAGATCATCGTAAATCTTACTTTCGCCGTACTACTCTTACTTAGCTCCAACGTTAGATGAGTTTCGCACGATTTGAACGAGTGATGAAAAAAAAAAGGAAAAAATAAAAAAATTAATTTTCCTCGATTCTCGAATCGAGGAGGAATTTTCTTAAGCGGAGAAATAACGAAGCGATGATTAATGATGATTAACTCGCAATTTTCCCGATGTTAAATGTTAAACGAAACGTGCCATTCGAAATTCGTGAATCGGGAATGTGAAAAGCTGTTTAAACTTTCGACCTGTGGCGACAGCTGTCACGAAATCACGAAACGACGACGATTTATTAGCTTGCGACCGATTCCTCGCCATTCCCGATTCCACGACAATTCGTTCGAAAGTGTTGCGATCGAAGCATCGAGGGAGGAGCGATATGAAACGAGATCAAATGACGAGATAACGATCGACGTTATTGGTGTTATTCGTAATAATTATTGGCGAATTAAATTGGTTAGAAAGCGATGTATATATATATAAAAGCGATAAACCAAGATTATGGTAATAAAAAATCGTGAAAATCATCCACAGTGGGGGGAGGGAAAAAATATTCGTTTCAATTTCAAGAGTGGCCAGATCTCCAACACCGAAAGGAAAAAACCCGTGAAATCACGAAACATGCATAAATTTTTTAGCAAACCTAAAAAAGAAAAGAAAAATTACAGAGAAAATTTCCCGAATTCTTTCTTTTTCTCTATTTTTTTCGGGGTGGGGGGCGGGGAGGGGCGGGGAGGAGGATCAAAACGTACCGTCAAATTCCGTGTAATTTTTTTTTCTTTTCATTTCTTTTTTCTTTTTTTCCCTTCCGTCTCTCCGCCTTCGAATTAGCTCGAGAATATTATCGAAGCGATAAGTTAATGAGATAAACGCGCGAGAAATTAGGCAAATAGAGAATATATATATATTACAGGCAGAGACCTAGGACAGCGGAAAGTCTCAAAATTAGACAGAATATTTCGTGTAGATATAGTCACCCTTGTCCAATAGTGATAAAGCGAAATACGAAGGGGGTAGGTACGTTAACTTAATTATCCAGCAGAACGTCGACTATTCGAGAATTTTAACGATACCAATTATAATACGAGAAGAACGATTTAATTATGTACACGGAAAGTATACCG
Source organism: Apis mellifera (assembly GCF_003254395.2). Lineage (NCBI taxonomy): Eukaryota > Metazoa > Arthropoda > Insecta > Hymenoptera > Apidae > Apis > Apis mellifera. The sequence continues at coordinate 7,053,484 of NC_037653.1, forward strand.
ATCTTATTGGATATAATTATCCACTAAATTTTTCCAACTGTCTATTAATGATCTCGTAAACCGTGTGATAATCGAGATTCCACTGGTTCATTCTTGTTATCCTCTTATAATGTGCGTGTACGTGTGTTAATAACTGTACAACTATTCTTAATTTCAACACACTGAATACCATAGCAGCTTGAGATAAGATATTTAATCTTTTCGTAATCGAAACGTCTAGTTTAATTTTTCGTCCAAATTTTTATCACAATTTTTATTCGGATATACGTATTAATTCTAATTCGCTGCTTCTAGTATATCCGTTTAATTTCACTTTGGTAATCAATGTATCAAGGCTTTCAATTCGATCTCAGATTAATAATAAGAATTGATAATAAGAATATTTCGAATGAAAATTTGAAAAAAAAAGAAAAGAAATTGCTCATCTCTGATCCGATCGAATATTATATTTCGTAAAAAAAAAAAAAAAAAAATACGATAAATTAATCTGAGAGTAATCTTTTCAATCTCGAGGATATATTTTATACGACTAACGCGTAACTTGATATCTATACGTGTAAAAAAAAAAAAAGGAGAGTATAAAATCGATTCAACTTACCCAATAATAGTATTGGTAGCCATAATGAAGTCGGTAACAAGTGTATTCATCACATTTGCTTTGAAAAGTTTTGACTTTGTTTGAATGTTAAGGAACTTATCAGGACTAACGCGTAATCGGTATACACCACTGGTACTCTCACCGACTTGAAGCGTATCGTTCAAATGTGCTGTTAATTTATTGAGATCATGAGGGTGGCACAAATCCTTTATCGCAGTGCCAATCAGCTCCTGCAACGAAAAACGACGAACCAATGTAATTATAATCGAAGGTTATTGGATCGAAATCGCAGGCATTTTCATTTAAAAAATAATCGATCTACCATCTACGATCTAAATAGCATATAGATCGATCTCCTCTCGTGTAAAGTTAACGCATGGGAATGACGACTACCAACTCGAGAAAAATAACAAGTTCGAAGAAAGATAGATCTGGAATCTTTACCTTGCTTACCTTGCTTAGGTACTCAGAGTAAGGAGACGACAACCAGATAACATCAACCGCGATAATCTTCCCCGTGGTGTCCAACTTGACGGTAAATTGCTCGATGGGCGTACCAATGGGCTTTTCGTTCGGGGGTATCCTACGAGCCACGCACATTACGCAAGGACCGTTGTCCGAAGATTCGGAAGATACGTCACCGCTCTCCAGACGATCGCTATTATTTGGCAAAAGAGCTGAACAGATTTGCATAGATTCGTATTTCGATACTCGTTGCTGCTTCTCTTCCATAGTCTCTTCTTTATCATCAGGAGGCTTCACCAAGAAGCGACAATTGAACGTGCGGTTTCTTTGGGGCTGTTGCTCGTTCGTCCAGCCTAAATTGCGCGTCAAATTTATCGTTAAAATTATCGATGTCGTAAACATTACGTTATTATTGAATTACATTATCGTCGAAAAAAATGTCAAATTTTCAGTTTTTTAAAGAGGAACAAAAAAGAAACGAAACGTTACGCGATAGAAGCGGAAGAAGAGAAATCGATAAAAGGGGAATTGCTTCGTAATCTTCATTATTTTGGACGATATACATTGTGAAAAAAAAAAAAACGAAAAGACAATGGATAGGATATTTTTCGATTCGCATCGCATATTTTCGATGAGCAACGAGCACCACCGATGGCATCGCATTTCTGCCACGCTATACAATTTCAAAGCTGTCTCCTTCCATTACGCAAGATAAATCTTTCCGTTGCGCTGCTACCGAACTTCCATAACAAAATAAGATAAACTGAAAAAAGTATATACACGTGCACACCATCCGGTAAATAGATGCTAAAGTTACATTATAACTACCCCCCGACGCATGCGAAACGCGGCTCGTAAATAATCGCGAGGACGAAACACGTTACACTTCGATCGAGATTTTAATCTCGGTGTATCTTTCACCGTCTCCATTCGCGGAAAGAGAGAGAGAGAAAGAAAGAGAATCGGACAAAGAAAAAGATTTTAACGACGTTCAACTTTTTGCATTCTTTACGATAATAATTATTTATATATCGCGTTTAGCGAATCGAAAAAGAAAATTTCATCGTATTCTATCCCGTCCTCTTTATTTTATTTTTCAAGGTATTTCTACTATTTCACAGAATTGTAACTTTTTATTTTATTGCGAGATAATATTCGAAAGATATACCAACCTAATTGCATAGGCAACAAACTCGGCATAAAGGTGTTATGATCTCCATGATGAATAATATTATAAATATCCTTGCCAAGAACATCATCCTTCGTATAATTTATATACTGCGTTATGTTATCTGTTACATATTCCACTCGTCCTTCCGTATTTACAACGAACAAAAAACCATCTAGCGCCTGGACAAAAATTTTCAATCGAATTAGATTGCAATAGATCGTACGTTTCTTTCTCTCGATATCAAAAAGAAACTTAAAATTTAATTACATATCGATTCGAATATAAGACTAATCGATTCCGATAAAATATTTATCGAAGTACGCTTCAATGGACTTTGTCTATATTTGCTCTTGAAATAGTCAATAAACAATAATAAAAATGTTTCCTTCTGATTGTCGTATATACACCGATGAACGCAAACAATAAAGATAAAATAGATTGATGGGATACGATTTAAATTGAATTATACCTCAAGTAAAATAGGACCAACTTGATCGTTGGACAATATGTTAGGATTCGAAGAAGATACTTCCCCCTGTTGCACGGCATGACTATTCGAGCCTTCCTGTTCCCTAATGTGCCGAATCTGTAAATAAAATAAAGTATATATTCGCACCATTAAATCACATTCGAATTATTACATATATTATTATATATAGGCTATATATATAAACAAAGTACTATATAAATTAATAATACAATAATATTGTATCATTGAATGATAGATAGGGCGAAAAATTATTCGAAATTGTCATCTTTTTCAAATTCGCTTCAATTTTGAATAAAATTTCATTGATTATTCGTATTAATAATATTTTTATATTACAATTTTATATTTCTGTGTTACAAAACATACAGATGTAATAACAACAAAAAATTATTTTCAATCGTTGTTCATTTTCAATTTAATTCAATAATTACGTAATCACGATCTTGTTTTCATCAAGTTATTAAATAATAACACAAAACTGCATTATTTTATTTGCCCACATCAAATCCTATTGCATATCGTATTTCATATTACATATTATGGCGCATATATGTATATATGTATATTGTAATTTAATATAATGAATAATTTTCAATGACCGCATTTTTCCATTCGTCGTATTAACATTAAAGATTATTCTTTCTTTAGATTGAAACGAAAGCAAATGGAACATTGCGCAAGACTTTCGGATGATAATATCGAATATTATTATTTAAAACAATAAATGCAAGTTTTTCAAAAGAATATTAAAAAGCGTATATAAGCGAAGAAAAATAGTCTTATATAAGTTTCTTTTTTCTTTAATGCTTTTTGTGCAATTGTAATATATATCTATATTATCGTTTAACATTTACATTTACATTAATAAATTTATAGAATAAACAAATAAATTCCACGCTTTCGCATCTCAATTTTGGGATTCTTGATTGTAAATGAAAATTTGCGTATATATTAATTGCACAATATTAATTTTGTAAAATGATGAAATTTGCTAAATAATCTGAATAAAACGGAGAAAAAAAAATAATACGATAAAAGTGTGTTTCCTCGGTACAAGAAACATAATTGATGTAATAAAGAAAAATAAATGAATTCATCGATTAAATGTACCGAATAATATTTTCAATGGAAAGTTTTTTAACTTTGCACACAAATTTCTGATTCGTACAAAAATTCTTAATTCTATATCAATTATCGATATTACATTTGGTAAATATTTAAGCTGATAATCTTCCACATTCCTCCTCCTTATGAGAGAATTAAATACAACAAACAACAAGGATTGTATCCTTGTCTTATTAAAAAATTTCAAATTAATTATAATAATGAAATGTAAATGTAACAAACATCTAATATTCTATCTTTCTTTATCGAAAGAAATTTGCAAATACTTGAATTTCATTTCTCCATATTTTGCGAGACATTCAAGCGAAATATTCGAATAAAACTAAAAATAACTTGGGATATTAATGAGAAAAAAAAAATAATTATAAGATAATTCAATGAAACGCTTTATCCAATGTTTTTATGCAGATAACTGAAAAATAAACTTGTTCAGACAAAATTATTCTTTATAGCAATCGGTAAATGTAAAATTATTTTATTTTAGTTTAGGAATAAAATAATGATTAAAATCTTTTAAAAATGATTCTTATTTTTATTAATTGTAAAATAATTTTGAAATAGAATAAAATTCTTAGAATAATAAAAATTAATTATAATTATGTCATTTATATTCATATTTTTTTCTATTCTATTATAAATATCGTAAATGATATAAAAATTAAAATTTATAAAAAAGAATGTGACTCTCTCAAAAAAAAAAAAAACCAACAAATGAATTAGAAATATTTTGCCACTTTCTCTTGCAATCTAGGAAATAAGCGATAATATTTCCATATTCGGCTGTTACTTTAAAAATAGAAAATATATCGAGAATTTTTAAAAAGAATCGTTCGATAATAAATCTTACAACGGTGTGCAAAAACAGTTAACGGTTAAAAAAGAAAAAGCATGAACTCCGCAACGCTGCCATTCAGAGTCGCAAGGTTAGCCATAAGTGGAACACGAACGAAGAGGGGAAAGTAAATCTCTGCGTTACCGGCCGAGATTCGGGCACAAGCGTGCGGGAAAAGCTTGTCCTTGAGCTCATATTTTTCAGCACCGATAGATCGCGCTCGTAATCGAAATGAATTTAAACACACGAGCACACAACGTCCCGTGGCCTCGAAAAGTCGGTGACTCGGCGGCTGAGTCCGACAAACGGTTTGCGACGTTGCCGCTAGCCTTTGCTTTAGAACGTATATATTTCTCCCGTTCCATCACACGTCGCAGGCGATAAATTCTTTCTCGGTCGCTTTCAGAACTATCATATAGATATTCCTCTCTAATCAAGGATATCATCATAAACCAAAGTAGAAAATAGTTGAACGATACGGACGAAGCACAAAAATTAAGAAATCACGTAAATAATAACTTGTATCGATAACCGTAATAACCACATTAATGAATCTCAAATGAAACTTTCAATGCTAAGATGAAAAATCACCTTCAACTTAATGATGGAAGGATCGAAGGGAGAAAGACTTTTATTGCAAATCTACAATTGATTCTACCTCGGTCACGTCGTTGGACACAGACGGATGCGCATGGCTCGACTGCGCAGATGACGTCACACGAACTCTTGCTCCGGTAGTTCGGGTTATAACGCCGTTTGGAAGGTTTCCTATTGGCCTCTGTGACGTCATTCAAGGTCACGTGACAAACTTTCAAGAAATACTTTTTTAACGATTCTTTGTCAATCTATGGAATAATTCATTTGCGAGGGTAATACGCCAACTACGTTACGAAAAAAGGATTTATCCTCACCGAGGGTAGTGAATTTGCTTTCTAAAACGCAACAATAATATATCTCGTACGAGAAGAAAGCGAAAGAGCGAAATATTGCGATCCTGGTGCGAACAATCGACATGTGCTCGTTCGTGAACCGCAGAACTAACATGCTGAAGAATAGACGGGAAGTTCGAACCCCTTCCATGTCCGTCCTCCTTTTCTTTCTATAGTTATACAAGTAGATAGATACGCTGCTTGCAATTAAATTTCAATTCTCATTTTGTGTATTTTCAGCAAATTCGATATACATCCAATTATTTTTACGATCCTTTTGTCATAATATAACACAGTTAATTCACAATGTTTTCACTTTTCTTCACGTGGCAACACATTTAACGTATTTCAATGCATGTATTATGTGGCTATTCTAACGTGTTTATTCTAAAAGTAATGACAGACAATAATAAAAATACGAATAATCTTTATACACTTTAGTCTCATAATAAAGGAATCGATTGAAAGTTAAATTCAGCAATACGAATCTATTTCAAGCTACTAATGAAGCCTAGAAACGAGCAGCGTGTTATTGAACGAAGCGAATGCACGTCTTGCTTCCGAAACAAACGATGCTACCAACATCGAGGAAAGTAAAGCATTACCGCGTAACCGCGACCTGGAAACACACAGAGACTGGAACGCGAATATCGATTAAGAATATCATAATGGTTGCCAACGTAACTAAAAATCCCAGAAAATTTATTCATTTCATGATAAATTCTGATTAAATAAAGTTTATCTAGTCAAATAGTAAACGAAGCGAAGAAACATAATACCGCATGGAAACGTCATTTCGCATGCTTTGACGATTAGTTTCCTCAACTTTACAAGACTATTGTTCTCAATTATCCCTTTCTTCCTCATGTTCCGATGTTTAGTACGATGCTTCAGTCAACAAATTGCAATAAAATAAATAAAAAAATATATTGTTTTTCTGTATTTTTAAATATTTAGGTATATTTTATATATAAATATTTGATTTTTTATATATTATGTGAAAATGTATAAATATTTTATGCATAAATTTTTTTTTTACATTATAATTCTATAAATATATATGTTATAAAAAATACATATTATATTTTTATTTATATCACATGTATAATTTTATTTATTTTATTGTTATTTTATTATATATTAAATTTATAAAAAACGCAAACAAAAAATGATGTTCTCATCATTAGTTCTATCCATTCTATGCCATATTACACCAAATATATAAATATGAGAGATAGAGATAATTATAAATAATTCTTTAGATTATTTTTTGTATTTGCAAATAAATAAAATTAAAAATTAAAATTATTATTTATGCATACCTTTAAAATTCACAATAAAAACAGGACTCATCAACTTTTTCAATTTTTATGCCATTATATTAGTTTTTGACACACACACACACTATGCACACACACACACACAACACACACACATACACACCAAACCTTACAGTATAAAGCATAATTTTTTTAATAATAAATAAATAAACTTGTAAAAATGTATATAATTTACTTGAAAACATAAAAATTAATTTAATTGTATATTTCTACATAACCTAACCAAATAAATAACCTCGTTTATATTGGAATATTTACTTACATATATGACATGTATTTCTAAAATATATTTATTTTTTCAAAAATATTATTTTCTTTATTTCCTTATATTTTTTCATCACATTTAAATAATTTTTAAATTATAATTAATTTCAAACATACCTTTCTTTGATCTGCAAATTTTTAATAAAATATATATGTTATTCATAAATTAAACAAAGATTGAAAATTATTCCAGTTTCAACGCCATCTCGCGTTTGGATCCTGAAAGCTTCGACTTGTTAGTAGGAATATAGAATATGCAAGGAGGTATTCGTGACGTCATAGATAGAAAAGGAGAGTAACATTGTACGAGAAGGATAGAAAAATCACGGCAATATGGTGTGCGTCACTTAATATTCCCCATCATTTCGAAAGCGCATTGAAAATTCATTAATTATCAGTTTCCTATTAAAAATTTATGCACTTTTAATTTCGCATCTTGAAGCTGGAAATATGGATAAATTTCTCGTATTAATTTTAACGCGAAATTCTTTTCGATTAATTATTTATTAACGATTATTATTACACAGAAAATGTCTCGGTCGCAAATCTCCCACTCTCTAATCGAATTATAAATTATTAATTTACTTATTATTTTATTTAAATAACAATAAAATTTTGAATAAAAATTATACATGAAAATGGAGAAGGGAATAACGTTTCGAATGCATACATTCATATTTAGAAATAAACCTCATAGTTATGAGAAATTAACAATTAATGCGTCACATCGTATTGATGTTATTAATACGCAATATTTTTTTCATTAATTTCTCATTAATATTGTATTTATTTCTAAATATTAATACATCCATTCGAAACGTTATTTGCTTTTTATATTCATATATATTTTCAACATGAAATTCTTTTTATATTAATTAACAATTATCGTACGAATTGTATTTCAATTGTAAATTTCTAAACCGTAATAGAATAATAAATATCAGCAATGGAAATAAATAATCAATTTATTTATTTCGAAATATATATAATTAAGAAACATTACTTCTTCCTTTCTTTTTCACATATAATTTTTATTTATAATATTACTATTTAAATTGGATTAGAAATTGAAGATTTTTGAGTGAAACGTTCTCTGTGTTAATTAATAAATAATTAATCTAAAAGAATTTCGCATTAAATTTGATATGAGAAATTTGTCCGTAATTTCCGCTTCGAGATGCGCGCTTAAAAGTGCAAGTAGATTTTTAATAGAAAACTAGTAATTAATTAATTTTCAATGTTGCGTTTTTCAAAATGGTGGAGAGTATTAGGTAGCGTATAATCAAAGTTAGTGGCATGTTTTTTCTATCTTTCTCGCACAATATTAGTCTTCTTTTCTATCTATGACGTCACGAATACCTCCTTGCATATTCTATATTCCTATTAACAAGTCGAAGCTTCCAAGATCCAAACGCGAGATGGCGTTGATACTAGAATAATTTTCAATTCTTGTCCAATTTACATGGATGAAATGTACTTCGTTAAAAATTTGAAAATAAAAGGTATATTTAAAATTAATTACAATTTAAAAATTATTTAAATGTGGTGAAAAAATATGAATAAAAATAATAAAAAAAAAATATATATTCTTAAAAAAATATATTTTAGAAATACATATCATATATGTAAGTAAATATTCCAATATAAACGAGGTATTATTTATTTGGTTAGGTTATGTAAAAGTGTATAATTAAATTAGTTTTTATGATTTCAAGTAAATTATATGCATTTTTACAAAATTATTTATTTATTATTATAAATCATGATTCATGCTGCAAGATTATATATTAAAAACTAATATAAAGAAGATGAAAATTATAAACAAAATATAAATAAAAATTGAGAAAATTATTGAGTTTTATCTTATGAATTTTAAAGTTATGTTTAAGGTAATTATAATTTTTAAATTCATTTATTTATAAATATTAAAGAAATCAATAAAAAATTATTCTTCTCTTATTTGATTTTAACATTTAAATATTTGTAGATTCATCATTTGTTGTAAAGTGGTATAATAAATAAATTAAAATCAATAAAAAAAATCTTAAAATCTTGTTGAAAAATTTTTTATATTTATAGTGTGTATATATATATATATTTACTGATCAGAAAATATTTAGTTTCTTAAAATATGTTAAATAAGTACGTAAGAAAGTAAAAAAAAAACAAATATTAAATATATAAATTACTGAATTTAATATAAAAAAATTACATTTTTAGAAATATAATAACTTATTAAGTAAAAAGTAAATATTTATATATATAAAATAGTAATAATAAATAATGTATATATGTATAAATTAGTAATAATAAATAATTATAGATAAATACATTCCTCAATCCTTTAGAATTAAGAAAAATATTTAAAAATGATAAAAAGAGTTTCTAAAAGTTAAGTTAACTTATCAAGTTTAACTTAACTTAAAAAGATAAGTATAAGGTAAGTAAAGAAGGTAAGTATATTTATTAATTTTTTAGAATTAAGTAAAATGTTCAAAAAAAAAAATCCTTGAAATATGACAGCTTATTGAAAAAGGTAAGTATAAGGTAAGTATATTAAATTTAAAAAAAAAAAAAAAAAATTAGACAAAAATTTCATTTGTGCTATTCGTAATTATAAGAATTCGACATTATTTTTAAAAATTTCAGAAATTCTAGGAATTGCATGTTATTTCAAGAATTTCGGAAATTCTAAAAATTTCGACATTTCCAAGAATTGTCAAAATTCCTGGAAAAATTTCTCGAGCGAGCTCCTATCAACTTATGTTCTCCTAATACAAAATCGCAAAATTGGCCAAAAATTTCGATCGATCAAAAATTTTAAAAATTCTAGGAATTTGACGTCATTTCCAAGAATTTGACGTCCATTTCCAAGAATTAGCAAAATTCCTGGAAAAATTTCTCGAGCGATCTCCTATCAACTTATGTTCTCCCAATACAAAATCACAAAATTATTGATTAAAAATTTCGATCGATCAAAAATTTCTAGGAATTTTTCATTTCCAAGAATTTCGGAAATTCTAAGAATTTGAACCAGGTCATTTCTAAGAATTTTAGAAAATTTCTAGAAATTTATGTTCTTCTAATACAAAATTCAATTTTCGCGCAACAAAAATTTTTAGCCGAATTTTTTTGACTTTGCATTAAGAGAATATAATTTAACAGGAGGTGGCACTAGTTTTTCCTGGAATTCCAAGGCAGAAATTTTTGCCAATTTTTCGATTTTTTTATCTGGGTAACATAATTCTAGAAGATATAATTTTTCAGGAATTTACGATACTTACCTTATACTTACCTTATACTTACCTTTCGTACTTACCTTTTAAATCAGCCACATTTTCAGGAATTAATCATTTTTTATCAGTTTACTTAATTCTAAAAGATCGAGGAATGGGATCCCATCTAATTCTATCATCTTTAATATTTCATTAATTTTTCACAATATTAAAAAATACTTCAGATAAAAGTCGAATAGTTTCGAGAGGGACACATTCTGATATTATTAGTTTTTTCGTAAATGAATGTGTAGAGGAGTTATGAAGATCAAAGTTGTCTTTTTAAATGAGATTATATATTTTTTATTGTATTAATAGATGCGGCTTGGCATTCTCTATAAAAAAGTACTAAACTATACATATATATATAAATTTATAGATATTATATATTTAGAAAATAATTAAATTTAATCAAATATCTTCTAAACTAATGATTTATCGTTATAAATAGCTTAATATCATTTTTACAGAGATTACCGAGTTACATCAACTGCTGCATTAAGAAATATATGATTCCATTTGGAAAAACAACGTTGATTCTTACAAGTTCTTTACGAATGCCACTTACGAATGTTCCATTCTCGTTCCAACCGTTCAACTTTTATTTGAAACGTTTTTTAACGTATTATCAAAAATAAACGAGATTTTCGAGATAACGAAATTGGCTGATTCTCTTTGCATTACGTATATTTTATACGTGGTAAAAATATATAGCGTAGAAGGAATAATTAATTACACGAGTCTTATGTCAAAGACAAATGACTGTGGTTACATTTAATTACAATCCCTTTTGGGAATCCGTATAACATCGCACGTGACGCGAGAATGACGAAAGAGTGCATTGGATGGTATGGCTCCATTTTCTATATCCGGTGTACGTTATATATCGGTGCTCCATTGTCGAGGAGTGGAATCGATCCACTCGCGATTTCGGAGAGAAATGGTTCGTTAAGCCGGCGCGGGTTAAAATGTTATTAAGCGGGCTCCTCTTTTCGAACAAGAATGAGATAGAATTCTCGGCCGGACGAAAACTTGCTTTATCGATATATTTCGTTCTTTCCAGAAATAAATTTCGCGAGAGAGCGAAGAAAGAATAGTACACGTTTAAATTTCTTCGAAGGAGAGAGTTCGCTTTGTTCCGTCCTTCCTTTCCCACTTCCCCTTTCTTTCGTGTCACTTCTGTCTTTTCCTTCCTCCTCTCCTTCTCTCAACGTATTCGAAACGAAAAATTTATTCTTTAATTCCGTTGCGATTCGTTTCATCGGATCTTCAGACGAGGGAAGAAAAGATTTATCTCTTTGTTTCGGGCCGTTATTCATTCATTTTCGAAGAAATTTACAGTGGCGAATCGCGCGAGAAAGAAATCGTTTCGGACGCGGGGCAGCATCGCGGTGAAGCATTTTCAATAATATCTCGTCACGGAAAAATCGTGGAAACGCGTGAACCGTGGATGCGCGCGTATCTCGCCGCGCTCTTATCGATTCGCTACAAGTAAATCTTTTTTTGAAACCAGTTCTCGAAACTGGATAGAAGATAGGCAACGAAACGATTCGATGCATAGAGAGATCTCCTCGTAGGTTTTATAAAAGCGAAATCCTCCGATACGATGAATCGACGCGTTAATCGCGCAACAACGCGAAAATGAAACGAAATGATGGTCTATTAATCTACCGGCGCTGTGCCGAATGGAAGATATAGAAACGAAACGAGACTATAATAAGTTTATAGTTAACAGGTTTGTTTTTACTGACAGCATTAACGAAATAGCACGGTAGGAGTAGTGGTTTTTTGCCAACCTTTTAAACGAGTAAAGAACCCACTTGAAAGAGAGCAGCAAGTGGCTTTAAAATATCCATAAAATCTCCCTCGGTCCTCTTTGAAATTCTTTTTGAATTCCGCTTCGATATTTCTTTTTTTTTTTTTTTTTAATTTCTCCTGGGACAGATTTATATCGCGTAAGAAAAAAGATCACGCGAGTACTATATCTGATCGATGAAAGAGAGAGAGAGAGAGAGAAAAAAGGAAATAAGAAAGAATTCCATTTAAGAGATTATTCGTTTCGACAAGGAACGCTGTAAGCTTTGTGTTTTTTTTTATCAAGTAAAAAGTTTCTTTTATATAGAAAATATAAATATTCTTCCAGCACGAACGAATCGCGGATAAAAAAAATTTATCTCAACATTTCTCTCGTATCGAGCGAGAAAGGAGATGCGTTTCGTAATCTGGAAGAAATCGAATAAAATTTGAAAAAGAAAAATATACGATAAAAGAGAGAAGAAGAAAAAAAAATAGAAAAGTTAACGCCGTCTCCCCTCAATTATCCTCGTCTATTCTCGATTTTTTCATTGGAAAAGAGATATCGATCCATCTTTGACACGCAAAGGTTTTTCTTTTCTTTTTTTTTAAAATCGATCGATCGAAGAGACGAGAGAAGGAAGAAACCGCGTTGCTCCGCTTCGAATAATAGAATCGAGAGTTCTCGCGCGATTTACGACGCCGTTTATTTTCGTAAATGTAGTCACTCCGCTCTTAAGAAACGAAGAAACGTCGCGTCATCTCGATGCTTCTCCAGCTTTTATTGTTTTTAATCGAGCGAACTAAGAGCAAACTCTCGCCTTTCTCTACGCCGTTCGAAATTGCGAAGATTTTATTTTAGCGCGCGAGCCGAGTGAAAGCTTGCGAGCGCCGAAACATCAAACAGCGGCGAATAATCGCGTAAAAAAATTTTCGAATTTCACACAATCTCCCCTTCCCTTCGGAAAAATCGTTATCCGATTTTATTTTATTTTATGCGCGAATTTGCGAGGATTCGAAATTTTTGTTTATTTTTTAAAAAAAAAATCACGCAATTGTGTCAAAGTATAGATAAATTATACGAAATCTCTAATTCCTTTAAGCGTAAAATATCGTACGATCGAGTTGGTCATTCGCTTAATAATTATTTCGATAAAAAACGCGCGTCTCTCTCTCTTCGATGTTACATCATCTTTGAGCCAAGATTACGATCACTGCTGATTCTAAATATACCACTGCATATACTATATATATATACATATATCTTTTGTTTCTTCGTTACATTCCAAAACGAACAATAGAAGTGTACAATTTGAAAGATTAAACTAATATAATTAGCCAATTAACTCGTAATTCTTCTTTCTCGTTCGCGTTTCAAAAGATCGATCGTGAAAATGCTTTCAACGCTGAAATTCCTCTTAATCGTTGTACATCAACACCGTGAAATTTATTCCAAATTTGACACGATTTGTCGTACGAAATAATATATATATATATATATATATATGATGATTAAAAAAATAAAACTTTGGATCATTAATCGCGTATTAATCTTTCAAAGGATACTTATTAACTCTCGTAATATTGTATCAATCTAACAAATTCAATTACAATTACGCGAATCCGATCTCCTTCTATTAAATCGTTACGTAACGCGTTCGAATTCATCGTTGAAATAAATTGTGTTACATACGATCTGGAAGCTGGGATTAAAATTCGCTTTAATCTTAATCTCGACGACGCGATCGCGATCTCGATCGTGGTCGAACAAGTTTTAAGAGGAAATTGTATCGCTATGGTACAAAGTTTGGGGAAAAAATGGTTAAGAGATAGGATTTATTAGAGAGAAAGGAGAGATGGAGCGCAGATACAAATCCGGCAGAATTTGCTTTCGACCTTTGTTAGACAGCGTACAGTTAACGACGTGTCAACAACATTTGTGGCTCGATCGATCGTATTATTCGTGTGTACAAGTTCGAGTTAGTTGTGCAATCGAAAACGAAGACGACGACGTTGTATTTCGGGTGTTTCGAATATTATTAATCGGAGGAACGATCGTGATATATAAAGATAAATATAGTGGTCGATATTCGTACGGGGGAAGGAAGGGGGGAGGGAGGTGGATCGAAAACGGATCCAAAAATGTAGTACAAAGTTCTGTTTTGATAAAACAGACTTATCGCGATAAAATGGTGTGTCGCGTGAAATATAGAGAACGGAAAACTGATTATTTTATTTAATCTCGTAGAGATATCGCGCCACATTTCAGATCGATCCACTTGGAATCGATCCCACAATGGTATCGAATCCCTCGAATCCGAAATCGCTTCGTTTTTTTTATATATATATATTATAATTTTCGTCGACGTTGAAAAATCACTTTGTTGGAAAAAGGGAAAGAGGAAAGAAGGGGGGGATACGTTCTCGATTGTTCGAAATTTCTTCGAAACGAGAGAAATATAATTCTGCGAAAAAAACGAGAGGAAATTCGATGAAAAGAACAATCGAATGGATGGAAAAACGAGGTTGAACGAAAGGAAAGCAGGATTATCCACGGTAGACAGGCAAGAAATCAATGTAAAATTCGACGCATGCGTTGAAATTTTTATTTCACTTAAATGATACGCGAGTAAATACCTTATCGATCGACTGGTTCAAGAATAACGCGGAGAGAGAAGCTAGACTCTGGCAATACGTGGCACGATAATTTCAATTTCATCGTGAAATTATTCTCACCTGACTTTTCAGCGGAAACTTTTTTTTTCTTTTTCCTCTCTTTCTCTCTCTCTCTCTCTCTCTTCGGAAAATCAACGAGATTGACGAGAGGATAAAGGAAGAAAAAACGAACGACGAGGCCGATTACGAAGAAAATTTTCTATAGAGAACGAAGAAGAAACGGAATGTTCTCGCGTTCTTTCAAATTTGCCACATTCAGACGTGTAATTTACATCAAATCGAAGGAACGGTTGCGACACAACGAGGGAACAACTCGTGTTCCGCTTCGTTTTCTCGCATTATTCTAAGGATAAAAAAGGATTTAAAAAGAACCTCCTTTCTTTTCTTTCTCCTTTCTTCCACGGTACAAAAATAAATCGTATTATTATTATTATTATTATCCGAGAATCGATCCAATTATAATTATATACGATTATTAAGAGATTAAAGATCGAAAATAAAATTGTTTCGTTAAGAAAACGAAGGAATAGCAGCATCGACGAGGATTATTCATATATTATTATTGTTATTATTTTTTTTTTTCGTAACGCGCAATAATAATCAAGTCTACTCTCTGCTACTCTCGACGCTATTTTCCGTTATTTGACGCTACCCTCTTTCGTTGATTTAACAATGATTCGCTTCCGTTTCTTTCAGATTTCGTTGTAGGATCGGGAAGGAACAAATTGCAACATTATCCTCGATGATGTAACGAATGTTGTGGTAACATTTTGCTTGTTAAACCATTGGGTGTTAATGTGTGTGTCGTGTCTGGAAAAATTGTAGGAGGGTTATTTTCAAATCAAGATTTATCCATTTTGATCTATTTTTCGTTTTTTCTTTTTTTTACTTGATGATAATAATAAAAGGATTAAGAAGAAAAAAAAGAAAAAGAACGAATTACGTTTTTATATATTAAGTGTTGAACGAAGAAAAGGATAGAGATAAAGCGTCGAAGCGGGGAGAGGATAGAAATATATTTCTAAACACGTTATATCGTTGTAAAAAATATAATGGAAAAGGGATTGGGCAATTTTCTTTCTCGAAGAAAAAGCGAAGGAAAGGCTGGCTTACGTACGGTAGGTGTCGTAAAAAAAATGACACGTTGTTCGATCGGATCTCGAAGGACTCGCGCCGTTGAGTTTATCGATCAACCATTTGAAAGGCAGAAACGGTAGAGAGAGATCTGTCTTCTTACCTGGTCGACGGTTCTCTGAAGGATCTGGCATTTGTCAGTCTTGCCAGAGCTCATGTCCGTGGCGGAAATCAGCTCGGCAAGCTCATCGATAAACAGGTTCTCCTGGTTCCGTCGTCTTTTTTCGTTAAGGCACTTGTTACTGTAAACAATCAAAATGAAACGGATCATTCGATCGCTCCATCCTTCTTATTCCTTATTCTTATCTACGTAATTTTCTTCCGAATGAAATTCCAATTTTCCTTCTCTTTTTTTTTTAACCGAACCATTATTCGAAATCGAAAATCCGTTTAATTAATCGACGAAACGAAATCAACGATTTGATCAACGATTAATAAATTGATTAACGAAGATAGACAGTGATATCTTGCACGTTTTTCAAGCACGAGAGATATTCGTAGATATTCGTAATAAACGAATATAGAATATTAAAGCAATTAAGTAAAAATTTGTGCTGTAAACGTCGTTTTATTTTATTCATCGAAGAATGATCAAAGTTCTAACGACGAAACGAGAAAGAGAAGAAAGGAAGGAAGAAAAAAGGAAAAAAATATTTTTTCCAAGTATTTTAATCGCAATCGCTACTTTTTCCATAATTGAACGATACGACGTAACTTTTTCGCCCGTTTTCGAAATTTTACGGGAAGTCTAAAATTTTCCACGGTGTTGAACACCGTAACAGATTTTTGCAGAATCACTTTCTATCTTCCTATTTCGAAGAAATATTTTTTTTTCTTTTTTTTTTTTATTAAATTCTTAATACATTCATGGGCGGATAACGGGGAAAAAAAGAAGAAGAAAAAAACGAATACGAAATTAATCGTTTGATTCTGAACGATACAAAATATTGGAATAACCGGAATTTAAGTTTTACATTTTAATATTCAGATAAATTGCCTCTAGCATTGATTACTATGTTCTCTACACGGGAGGCTTCCTGTGCGCTTAATTGCCATTTCCCACAAGTGGATATTGTCATTCCAATGGTGATTTATTCTTCCGATTAAGCCTGCTCTATTTGTCGTATTATCTTCGATTACTACTCCGTCTATTTTGCACCGTCTATTTTATCTTTAAAAATATATATTGCAAAGATTACGATAAAATTCGTAAAAAAAAAATTCTTTCTCAACTCGAATAAAATATTAATATCGAACAATTTTTATTTTCAACGATCGAAAGGAGAAGAAGAAAATCAATCCTATCTTCAAATTCGCTGTAATTCGACTCTTTTATTCATCATACATTCCATTTCGGCAAAATTGACGAAGTTCTATAGATTAAATCTCCGCGAGGATAAACCGACGATCGAGAAAGAAATGTTTCTCGAAAATATATTCGAAAAGAAGCGCGTCAAGTTGGAAAGGGGAAAAACATGCGAAAGAAAATTAGGACATGGAGGATAGCATCGCGTCGCATTCCGGAAATCATTTCCCCCTCGAACGGATCTCGACTCGAGTCTCGTTCGCTCGGCCAATTTCATAGAAAGAAAATTGCTAGATGCTGAATCAACTCTTCAGTCCCGTTGAAACGTTCGGTTGACCTTGGTTGACGTCACGTCGCCGAACAGTGACTCTCACTTTGCCAAAGGCCGCATTTTCATGCGAATCCAGTTGCCCGATCGGATTCTCGCCATCTCTCCAGAGTTTTCTACAGGGATTCTCTCCCCTCCTCTTCCTTTCTTTCTCTCTCTGATTCCTCTTTCTCTTTCTCTCTCTCTCTTTTTTTTTTTAAAAGAAAAATCGAAAAGCAATCACGCAATCAGAAATCGTAGATAGCGAATTATACGAAATTCCAGTCGTCGACCAACCGAGGGATCTGGTCGTCGCCAGAATCGATTCAGATAACGTTTGATAAGCCGACAGATTTTTTTTTTTTTTTACGAAATTCGGGGCCATCGATAAATTAATTCCGAGACGATGACGAAGAAATCGATTAAAAACTATTCGCTCCTAGCACGGATGATGGATGATTCTTGCACGTTTTTGCACGCGAACGTAATCGATTCGTCGAATCCGAGGGAACGGTTCGAGGAAAATTGATACATCCATGTATTTCCACGTCCGACATTGACGCATTCGAAAATTTATACGATTGATTTGACCATCCATGTTTGCTTTTTATTAGATCTCGATCGCAGGTGGACAAGATTTCTTGCAAAGATTTTTGCAAAATTAGAGAATTAACGTAGAATTCGGTTTTAATACGAGGCAGCAATTGATTGATTAAAAAATCACGATCACGATACGCGTATTCGACTAGCTTCAGTCTTTAAATTGACGCGTATTAAATATTGCTTTACACGAGAAGTTTAACCCTTAAATCTCGAATAATTTTTACGATGGTTCGCGAAATCATTTTATGTACGATTAGCCGATAGGTCGATAACAATATTCCCATCGTGCATTTGTGAAAAAATGATAATAATCCGTTCGATTCGATTGCTATGATTCGGATAGATAAGTGGTTATACAGAGTTGTATTATGCGTCCTGTTCGTTAAAATGATGTTTTTCCTTTATTATATCGTAAAACACATACCTTGATTTATTTATTACGATAATAATAGGTAACACGCAATTTTTTTCCCGAAAACGAAATCGATATAAAAAACGTGAATGAGAAATGGTATCTTCTCGTACGTTCAAATATACACGGAAAAAAAAAAAAAAAGAAAAGAAAAGAAATTATTTTCGAACGATGAAAAATTTCAAAACAGTTTTTAACAGTTGTTTTTTAGTTGGCCGCTGAATTAATTGGAATTCGCTTTTTGCTCTTGGCAACAATCCTTTTTCATTCGACGTTTTCGTTTCAATATATTTTAACGCGTAATTGCCTACTAAGCAATTTTGCGCTAACTATGAACAGGGGGAGAAAAAACGGACGGAAACAAAATATAAATAAACAATTTACACGTATATCGAAAATTAATTTTCTTTACGGATAAATAACTTGGTCCGTTGATGAATAAAACCCACCTTCCAATCGTTTCGGAAATGGTAAAAAGATTCTTTCTCCGTGGATGCATTTTAATTTATAATATCGTAAAACGCAATTACCATTTCCCTCTTCCCACCATGCTTGTATATTAATCATTTATTTTTTACTCAATTTCTAGAACTTGCCCACGATTTAATCAACTGAAAGAAAGATATAATCTTTTTTAAACTATCCGATTTCTGGATCTTTCGAGAAACGACATAGCGAGCATGGTTTGATCGATTTGAGGCACGATTTCAAAAAAAATGACGATTCCCAAAAATATAAATAAATCGTTATTGATTAAAATTTATCTCTAAAATTTTATTTCCTTATTCGAAATAAACAACTCAATATCAAACGTGTAAAAGACTCTCGGTGTACAGATTCTCGACGTCTCGACGTTCGAACGGATAATTTTCATATAATCATTTTTTTTTTATTTTTTTCTCTCCCTCCTCCCCAAAATGATGGATCGATACATCGTTGCGTTAAGCGAAAAGAATTTTTCAATGACCGCTTCTTTCGAGCGAGCAGCTGGTTATCGGTTCGAAAACTAACCACTGGTTCGACACTGACACGAGCAGCGGATACGCATGATTTAACTTCCCGACGAACTAGATAGGTATCAAATTAAAATGGACCCATGCTACATGTTAAACGTTCGCTTTACTTATCGCGTTTAAGTCCGATAATTACGGCCGCTTTTTACGCATATAACACGCTCGATGAATATGCAAAGCTCGACTCGAGCCCAATAAAACACGGAAGTACGAAACGTTCATTATTACACGAATTTGACTACGATCCCGGGCGAGATAAGATTGGGATTCGCGTTGATTTCCGTTGGGGAGGAAAGGATATAACGAATGTCGAGTCGTTTACGATTTCGAAAGAGAAAGGAAAAATATTTTTCGAGGGGAGATAGACGAGAAAGAAGAGAACCCGAAAACGTTCGGCGTTATTTCGGAACAGAGGTTATACCAGAGCCGAATATACTGGCACGGTCTGAGTAATTCCACTGCTCTCCAACTATCTAGTCTACTGTACGAACTAGTATAAATACGTCTGTATGAGTCATTAGGTGGTCCGATGATATCGATAGCGGAACACGTTTCCTTTCTTTTCCTTTTAAAATCATCTCCACCGTTAATGCAAACCAACTTCAAATTGCGTTACTAATTTCTCGTATCGATGTTGATTGACAAATCGATATATTTATTTATCGAGGTTTTGGAATTAAAATTTGATACTTACATTTGCGACTGAGGCTTGGCATCTGATTTCTTTCTTTTTTTGCTGATGCTGCCAGTAATCGCACTCATTTTGACCCAAAGCGGGTCCTGTAATTCACGCGGGCTAGGCCTGTAACAAAAAGAACAAAATTTAATCAGATATATATATGTGTAACGAGAAATCATTTCGAAAGTATTTTTTTTCTTTTCTTCAAGCGCGAGTAAATCTTTTCAAACTTTTCGACTCGGTATTAATAAAACGAGTTTAAAACACGAGCAACTGGAAATCTCCACTATCTAGATCTAGAAAAATAAGCAACGTTGCTCGAGAAGAAACGTATAATAATTAAGGGACACGAGAAATTTTTCAAGCTTCGTTCCTTGCGATCGCGTAATTGCCGAATGGGTTGCAATTTTCGCTGTAACATTTCTACTCGTAATTGTCTCTTTTTTTTCCTTCCCTTTCTAAAAAAAAAGGGGGGAGGGGGAACGTGTACGAAACGGGGTTTCGTTTATCGACACGTGAGACACGTTGCATCGTAATGCACGGCGGAATTCGCGATGCGTATACACGAAGGGACACAGGACAATTATGGTCAAGGATACACGAGCAACCCATCCATAAAACGCCAATTCATCGTCGCGTGCTGCACTTATTTCAATATCTCACCCGGTACACGCCTGATAAATAATTCACTTCGGGACGTTTCTTCGATTCTTTTTCCATTTTTTTTTTCCTTTCTTTTTTTCTCTTTTCCCCTTTTCGAATTTGTTTTTAAACCGCGTTAAGTTTGATCCCATTCCGAGATATTCGATCGATGTATAATTTGGGTAAAAGAACTTTTCACTTCGGCCAAAGAACCGCCGATATTTATTTATTACGAACGTAGAAAAAAAGAGAGAATAAAAATATAGAGAGTTCTTCGATAACTTTGAATCGTTCTTCAACTTTGAACTTTGCGTCGTCGAGTTTAAGATTTTTGCAAAAAAAATTCAGAAGTCGAAGAAAAAATTGCATCGAATAATTATAAGAATTTGATGATTTATTTATTTATTTTTTTTTTAAACGATCCGAATCTAGATATTAACGAGACAATGGTAAATAGATAATAAGAGAGTAAAACGAATAAACGTTGATAGATACGCGTTACACGCTTAATCGAATCCGCGAATCTACGTAAGCAAAATTTTCCTCACAATGCCAACCACGATATCGATAAAAATCACCTATATTCGCCAAGGCTCGATGCTCACGAATAATCGAATCGATGTTAATAATTCGCAATTGTTCTTGTATCTCGGCCCAAACGGTGTTTATCGAAAATCGTTACGAGAAGTTTTGTCGAATTTTCTCGATCGAAATGAAGCGATTAATTTTCGAATCGAGATGTTACGCTTTTATCCGGACAGACAACTTCGATACAACTTTAAAACGGCATTTTATAATTTTTATTTGAAATAAAAAAAAAAAAGAAGAAGAAGAAGAAGGAAAAATTAACAGGATAAATACCTGGTGCCGATAGCGTGTTGTCGTAATAACGCCATTTCTTCGAATAAAACGTTTAATAATTTATGTATCTTACGATCACGGTGAAAAGATATCGGAATGGATAGGCACGATAAGATAAAAATAAAATATAATTCAATGGAAAGGACGTATTTAAACGCGACATAATAATCCGTGAAACGTTACGTTCGTCTGCAAATAGCGCTTTTCGCTTCGTATTCGTGCAAACATTATCGTAAGTCGATCTCCTCGTTTCCGACGATATTAAGAAACAAATAGTTTTTCATCCATTCCTCTCATCCTTTCGACAAATATTTCATACATTTGTCGCGCGTGTCGTATGTAAAACCGGGAAAAATAAAAATATTTCAAGCGAATGGTATTTCAGATCCAACGACGGCTATCTACGAATACAATGATACGCGTGTATATAACCATTCAATTTAAAGAAACCATTCTTTTCAGGGACGAGATAACGGTCTCTATTTATCATACGAAAAATCTCTCGAGAGAGTCGTGAAGAAAAGTATCGAGAAAAATATCGTTTTAATAAGCTTTCGAGAAAAAAAATCGCGCGTCTTCTTTTATCGAAAATTCTTTTATAAATCTCCCCTCGTTGGAAAATTAAAAGAAGGAAGGGAGAATGGGGAAAAAAAAATGATAAAAAATATGCATTCGAATGTATTCGAAGAACGAATTAAGTTTTAATAGTTTTAATTTAAAATACAACGTAAGATTTGAAATTTTGCGCGCATTACTCGTCGTTTAAATCGGATTCGAGTCATTGGATGTTTGATAGGCACGAAATTTGTATAATTTTGAACGAATCGAATTAAATTCTTCGCTGTGTTTGATCCATAAAATAGATAGTTTTTACATTTTTACATCTAACGTAGGGAAAGCCACTTGATATCACGTAAATGGATTTCGAGTTGATGATAAAATTTAATCAATTAAAAGTTCGTTTCAATTTATTCATTAAAATTGGATAGGTTAATTAAAACTACGTTTTAATTCCCTTCGTAAAATCAGAGTTAGCGAATTCTGTTAATTCTCTAATTCTAAATATTTCAATGACATCGATGAATCTTATCGATAAGAAACATCGATTAAGATACCGTATTTTCGATTATAGATTAAATTCCATTTAAAAAAAATAAGTTTTATCGATCATTTAAATTACTTACTATAAAAATTATTTCGTTGGAAAAATTTCTCATCTTTCTAAATCGATAAAAAATCCATGTTAAATTCTGTGTCTATTAATATCTTTTAGCACCTTCTCGTTTATAGTACCGATACCAACGAATAGCAACTCCCAAGAAGTCGTCCAGTATTTTCTAGGGGGTGGTCGAGGTTATTTTTAATCAACTATTTTTATAAAAAATATAAATATTACGTTAGAATTACACTCTAAAAAATCTACTTTTAACATGTTTTCTTCCTCCTTCTATTAAAAATATCCTTTTGTAGGGAAACAGGTTATTTAATTGTTGTAAAAAGAGATTTTCAAAAGATTATTAGATTTATTCCACGATATTTTTATTTTTTGGTAAAATGATAAAAATTTTAACTATTCACTGTAAAACGCATTATTTCTAAAAACAATTCAAACATATATATATATAAAGAGAGAGAGACGAATAATAATAAAATAATCATTTAGGAGGAGGAAATGATCGAGCGAATAGTTTGTCCAATATTAGGGTGAAAGTAGGAGGAGAATAGTAGAAAAATTGACACGTAAGTGAAAATGAAGCGAAGCCGAGCAAGCTCGATTTCGGCAGCCAATCCGCATCCGCGATCTTTCGAAAAGGACGGAGCCAGAGACAATTTGACACGGTGCGCGGTCCGAGAAATTCTCGGGTAATTTCTCTCGTAAATATAGCCGGGATGGACGCGAGCGCGTTACAAAGGAGCAAATTAGACACGTGCGTTGATCTCTCGTCAGGCATCTTGACATATTTGCCACTCGACGTCACCTAATCACCTCGGCCACGCTAGCCAACATTTGCAACTAAGTTGCCAAGCCAGAAACTACACCGAGATACCGTTTACACAACATTGTTTTCAAAACTGGCCCAACTTTATCCGCGCTATTAATCGTCCGATTTCTGACCTTAACGTCACGGTCCAGCGCGCGAAATCGAAAGGAATTCGTTCCTTCCTTCCTTCCTTCCTTCCTTCCTCTTTTGTCTTTCGGTTCCGCGTCCAGGTGACGCAGCGTTTCACGAACGAGAAACCAAATCGATCGATCGTTATTCGCGATAATTATATATATATATAAAACGCAAATATTATCGATAAATCGATTTGTACATCGATAACAATAGCATTCCTTTTCCTTTTTCCCTTTCTCCCTTTTTCCCCTTTTTGGCGTTGGGTACAATTTCTTCTTATCGCTCTCCGATAAAGCGGTTAATTCGAAAAAATGTTGCACGACATCGAAGACTTATTACCTATCGCATTACCATAAAGCGGATAATTTTAGAAAATCGCTTCGTGCTTGCCAAGACGAAAATGTAACGAAATGTAAGAGGGCTCGAAGTAACTGTATACACGGTATACGTAATATACAAAGATTTATAAGACGGCGAGCAAAACATCACGCTCGGTCGTAGATGCGTGTACGATCCGGATTGAAAAATTCCGTAAACTGCATCACGTTTTTCACGAAATGACGTCCCAGCGTATCGTGTTTGCATTTAATGAGACAATAACGCGTTTTCATGACGTTCGTATCGTTATCGCGCTTGTTTTATTAACGGATCGTCTGTCGTTTCGTGTGCAATGAAACAACTATGCGGTATAAACGCGCGCGTTCCAAGCGTTTTATATATGACCGATCGTGTACTTACACGTTCTTCGACGGACTTCGAGATTCCGCGAATCAGCCCCGAATAAACCAACGAAAAATTATTATCATCCATCCATCCAAGCATGGCGATCTCGTTTCGTCATTCTCGTTTGAAACGATTTTTCACAATTTCTCCTTTCTTCGAACGTTCGAATTTCACGATCGAAAAGAGATCGGTGTTACTTTTCAACAAATCGTGGAAACGATTTCTTGAGTGCGGAATTTCAGTTTCGAAATAGGGACGAGCATAATGGAACGAGTGTCGCGTTAATTTTTACCAAAAATGGCTGCCGATCGTTATTAATTATTCATTCGCTTATACATCGCTCCATGCATTTTTAAATTTTCAATCCAAGTCCATCTTCTTTTTATATCCGTACAAGTTTGATCGGTTTTATCGAAAGATCGATTAAAAATGCATTAAAAGAGTCGTTTAAAACTAAACGATATTGGCTAACACACTTTCCTCGGCCCTAATCTTCTTTCTTCGCGTTCGATCGAATACGAACGCCAATTCACGCCACGTGGACGTATAGAACCGCGCGTGTCTCGCCTTTTTCCCTCCTCTCCTTTTCCATCCACGATCTCGAAAATTGTACGCCATCAAGCATCATCCAACCCTCTTCTTCTTCATTTTTTCCTTTTCACCAGGTTTATTCTTATCGGTTAGTTTTCTCGGTTGAATCGAGGCGATTTATCTATCGAAAAATCAGTGACCGACTAGTTATCCCTGATGATATTTCCTGGGGCGAAGCTAGAGAATTCCCCTAGATAGAAGCCAGCCTGTAAACACGCTGGAAAAAAATCGTGATTACGGGTATTCGTTGAAATTGCGATTCCGACAGAGATAGCCTCTTCCGGAACGGGTTTAATTGATAAATGCCGTGATTAAAGATTAATTAGAGAAGGCATCGATCTCGCTGTTTATCCTGCGCCTCGACTTCGCTCCAATCGGACGCGTGAAGAATTTATTATTTTTCTTTCGTAAAATTCGTTCGCTCGTCTCGCCGTGCGTGAATCTTCCACTTTATGGAACTATAAATAACAGCGAATCGAAGATAATATGGCGCACCAATGAAACGCCGTTGGACACGGTGCTCTAACAATGATTGCGTAATCATCATCGCGATGACAAATTCTGAAATTTCTCCCAGACATAAATTTGTATACGCGATTCGTGATTTCATCCTCGAGTCCGTTTCACTTTCGATTCTGGTTAGAATATCTTTTTTTCGTATCGATCAAAAATCGATATTCCATTTTTTTTCAAAATCACCGTTCTTCCATATGTAATAAATTACAAGATTCGCCAAATATAGGGAGGGATAAAATATTTATATTTTATTTATACGAAAAGAAGAATTTTGGATAAAATTCTTTAGAGAGGGGAATAGTTTCATTCGTTTGGAATTAATCGTTAAAAAGTAGAGTACAAATTGTGAGAAATCGGAGGAATGCGAAGGAAAGAATCGCAGGTGAAATTTTTCCTAATACCAACGCGAGATGTTCTACTTCGTGATTCGTTTGGCAAGTAACAGCAAGCGCGAGCAAGAAAGCAAAAGCGAGTGCACGAGAGTGAGCCTCGAGAACGTTTAAACGGCGTCACGTTCGTTTTTTTCTTTTATTTTTTTTTTTTTTTTTTTATACATTAATGAAAAATCTAACCGCTCTCTCGCTTCTTTCTCG
This sequence comes from Apis mellifera, assembly GCF_003254395.2. NCBI lineage: Eukaryota > Metazoa > Arthropoda > Insecta > Hymenoptera > Apidae > Apis > Apis mellifera. The sequence goes on from NC_037653.1 coordinate 7,079,940, forward strand.
CCTCTTCTCAAGCGTCGTATATTTTCGAGAAACGAAATAAATATCACGAAATATCAACGTGAGCTAAGAGACAAAGTCATTTTCCCCATTGTTTCGATACTCGGTTATTCATTGAGAATTACTTTACTACATTTACTTTCGTTACTACGAAATATTCTTTCTCATCCAACCTTTTCCTCGGTTACGCGTAAATGATACACGTATGAATAAAAATTACAATGAGACGATTCAAAAATTGTCCCATACGTTTCAATTTGAATAAAACACGATTTACAGCCGAGTAAGAAAAATATGCGCTATTAGTTACGTGCAAAGCGTATAACTATCAAGTAATCACGATCATCGGGCTACTGTTTCCCCGTTTAACGACGCTATCAAGTTCGAACGACGTCGGTTTCTCGAATCGCGTGATTTTCATTCATATAAACGTATTTCAGTGTATTCCGAATACTCTGGATTGTTACGTATATTTATACATCTCGTATTATTATAATTTCGTATCTTTCATCGCTCCCCTTTTATATTATTTATTACACGTCATATCGCGAAATATCGGATTAAACGTCGAGATATATATACAACTTTGTGAATAGTTTAGAATTGAAAAAAATATACATAAAGGAGTTACATTGTTAAAGCGGTAATGTTATACATTGAAAAACGACGTTCAAATGTTACGAAATTTAAAAATGCATTCGTGGAAAATCAGGCGTAATTCAGATACAAAAATTTTAAGCGAAAAGATAATTTATCTCGGAGATAAGAATAATAGCGATAACTTGGAAGAAATACACGTATATGTGTATTTATAAAATTGACTACGACCTCGATGTTTATTAAATTGCGATCAATTTTCGATGTGGAGAAAAAAAACACGGACGAGAAGCAAAAAGAAAAGGAAAAAGCGATAAAATTTGGACGAGAAACTGCGTCTAAACCGCGACAAGGTCCGAGAGAAGAATCATCGCGGATCGAAGCCACTCGACCTTGATATCAGCTCGAGAAGGAAAACGATTGCTTCCGTTGTGCGCGAGCGGGACGCGTGAACGTCGATTTTTGAGGCGACGCCGCCACGGATTTTCGCGGTCTGAACGCGCGTCGTGGCTTCTTCCCGATGTCCTAATTCCACATTTACGTTGAATTACGTCCGCTGCTCGCTAATCGATAATTTTTGTGCGCAAGAATGCGACGAAAAACTGAACTACGACGATCTAGCAGCATCCACTGGAACCGTGACCAACCGTATCGACGCTTCGTTCGACGCTGTGTTCCACGTATCGCGTCGTGCACTTTCGATCTTACTTTTCTCCGAGAAGCATCCTCACGGAGGTCCCACGACAGACTCCAACAAGACGTGTGGACGACACCTAGAAACCAACTTTCCATTCCTCGATATTCCTCGTTAAACGCACATCATCGTATCCGCGAAACGATTTATCACAAGCACTCGCGCGCGAGATAGACGACGCGAAACTAGTGGAAGGAAGAGAGCGGGTCGATCGAACGGACGAGACGGACCAAGGTAAAACGGAAGTGAAAAGAGAGGAGAGAAGGGAGGAGGAAGACGAGAGAGGCAAAGGAGCACACCCGCAGCGCGGCAAGAAGCCGGTGCTCGTTTCTGCCGACGTCACCACTTATCGCGTAGAAGAACACCTTGCATCACTGCCACCGTCGTGTATCCACGCAGCCGTCACCCAGTTGTCACGGACCCAATGCTCCTCTCCACTCTTCTCCTCGTTGCCAATACGCGCTGCCCGTCCGTTCTTCCATCTCTCCTTTCCTATCTTCTCCAGAACGCAGCGCCACTCACTGCGCGCGCTCGCATCCAACTTCCCTCTCTTCGCGATCATCGCTCACCACCGCCGCATACGCCACCGTCGCGTGTTTCCTCTGTTCAAATCCAACCGCATACGCGATCGCTGCCCTTCGCTCCTTTCCTCCTTACGATTATCGACCGGCCGCCGCCGCCGCCGCGTAGAGACTCGTAGCGAACTTCCAGTCCAAGGCCCGTGCATCGTTCTCGAACGAGCAAAGAAAGACGAGATGGGCCGAGAGGCCGGGCTCTCTGTTCGACTCGCCACGGCACGGGCGACGAGCATCGGTCGGTGTTGCGGGTCGAGACTCGTATATGCGGGACCTGTACCCGCGTGTAAAATAGGTCAGTGGGCCAGGGCGATCATGGCAACACGGACATGCGCGGCGTTGCGCGCACCCGCGACGACCGACCGCCGCGCCACGAGTTACGTGCCACGTTTATTGCACCCGACCGACCGATCCGATCTCCACGCCTCTCTTCCTTTCCGATCGACCCGCGTCCTTTCCATTCCACCCATACGGAAAGGATCGCGTGCGCTTCTTCTTCCCATCGCCATTTCTCCTTCGTAAAAGCTAACTTTTTAATAGGAGAGGGAGATTTCGGCTTTTTAATTGCGTGCGGACCAACTGTTCGGGAAAGTGGGTCGACGTCGTGGTCGTGGCTTTTTTCTCGAAACGATAGATTTTCGAGCGACGAAGGAAGGGGATCTCACGTACGAGATACGTTGACGCAATTGGGAGATGGTTCGTTAAACGAATAGGGGAAAATTACAGGTATTTCCTTCATTTTTCGATTATTTAACGTAAAATTAATTTATACTTGTATCATAAACGAAGAAAATCTTGAACTCGCTGTATCTACCAATAATTTCATATGGATAAACGTTACATAAATTTCGAGATCCAGTTGTCGATAATTTTAAATAATTTTCCAAATTATCTCAAATATTATCCTCGTGTCAGAAAAATTAAGAAAGGAGAAATGTAAAGGAAAAAAAAATAGCACAAGTTTAAGGAAGGAGTTCGAACGAGTTGAATGATGCCGTAATCGCGTATGCAATTACGTTTCTTCTGTATAGAGCGTAATCGGCAAAACCAGCGATCTCGTCTCGCGTACTTTCCTCGCTGCGTGCCACTCGATCCGAGTTTCCCTTTTTCCGTTCATTTTATCCGCTTCCCTACGCGTTTCCCTTTCTCCCGCTGCTCCACGCGATTGCGGCTATTCCAACGTCGCTATGGACCCAATTACGGCACAATGCGCTCCACAACTCTGGCAAATTGTACGCTCTTTCTCTTCTCGTTTCGAAAATTGCGGGGAGGATCATCCGTTTTGACAAATTTCCGACCAGACGATATAATAATAATAATAATAATAATAATAATAATAAAGTAATAATGACGATAATGATAAAATCGAACATGTTCTTTCTCGATATATATAGAAAAGGAACGATCATCGCGCACCGTTTCGAGCTCAAATACAAGAAATTTTACAAGAAAATTGAAGGATAAGGCGATATATTCGTTGGCTTTTATTTATTTATTTTTTTTTTTAATGCATCGACGTAATATTTTGTTACACGTTCGCCGTTATGCAGCATTCCATCGGACGCGTCGATTCGATATCGATCTCTGTACGTGATTTTGCGAGAAAAAAGAAAAGAAAGGATCGATAAATATCGAAATACATATTTCGATATTGGCACACGAAAATTGATCTTTTTTTTTTTCTCGATCGGTTACATCCCCCGTTTGCACGGATTTCATTTTTAAGTAATCTCGAAAAAGCTGACGCGATTCGAACGTTTCATGGCTTTTGCGTTATCGCTTCCCAATCATTTTTTACGCTTCCTGTCTCGTCACAGATACGAATCTACCGTGATATTTTCCTTCCAACGTTTTTGCGAACGAGATACGGACGACGAGATACGAAAACTCTGGAATTACTTTAAATTATTCCGATAGTTGTCGGGATAATTCTTTCAATTCGAAAAATTCTTGTCGATAAGTTTGTTTGAATTTAATTTAAAAGTTTGAAGAAAATGTTTCGATTCGAAATTTCTCCTCTGCTTTAACGTAACATGTAACATGTAACAGAAAAGAAATTGAATCTGAACACGACAGAAATATTTCTCTCGCGATATCTCGATACACGATACAGATATTTTCTAATTTCACCGCGACAAAAGAATCTCATCTCAACCTTATCTCCGACGTAGCCTAAATCGACGTATCCTTCGACGACATTCCTTTGCAATGATTCCGTAAGTATATCGGCGAAAGATTATCGGTCGAATTGGCGATCATCGTTGCGGAAAAATCGCGAGATAAAGATTTCGTGTCGCAAAAATGATCCACGAGGCGATATTATTTAAAAAAAAAAGAGCAGGCAACCCGCGACACCGGTTCTATCCTTTAACAGCCATAAAATATGATTTCATAGCATTCGGCGAATAATGACGTCACTTCTATCGCTGAAAACGGACAGGCCGGAATTTGATACCCGGTCTGAATTAGGTGCGACAACTTTATGCAGTTTCTTGGCTTCCGATCCCAACAAAAGGATTCCAAACTGGTTGCTCGATCGGCCTTTTAAACGACCACCGTCGGCGCTTCGTATCGAGATGTCGAGAGAAAAGAAAATCGCACAGGATTATCAAAACACCCAGAGATCCTCTCTTCTTCTTTTCCTTTTTATCTCCTCCAATCTCTCTCGAATATTCTTTTTTAAACTTTTTCCCATTAATAAACGAAATCGTGTTTCCCTTTGTATCCCGACCGATCGAATCGAGATTATAGAGCGAAATTTGAATCCAGTATTTTATAAACGAGCAAATCTCGAAATTGAATAACGATTATTCCGATCTCGACGAGAGATTAGAGACAAATTTGCAACAATGACTTTTCATTCCGCTAATTTTGTATATTTTTTTATCTATTCGTCGAGACGAATCTTTCCCAAACATCGACTCGATTAACATAATTTAATTGATAAACATCGACATTGGGGAAAAAAATCTTACACGCGTTTCTTTTCATCTCGGATCGAACAATCGTCTGGAGATACGAAGATTCGATCAACAACGCCGAGTTAATATTTTTTTTATTATTTCATCGACAAGAATAATACATGGAGAAAAATTGCATTTTTTTTCTTTTTCAAAACGATGATTAACACAAAGAACGAATAACGAAATAATTGAAATCGATCATAAACAGGTCTCTCCTCGTTACACCATTGACATTTATCTATCTTCTACCTACGTGGCTCACCTACCTACCTTCTCTCCCATCGGATATCGCTTGTCACGGCATACTCGCACTTTCACAGGTAAACACCTGTTCTTCTCGAGCTCGGCCAACAATCATCATCGATCATTCCGAAACTCGATCTCCTCTCCTCTCCTCGGGAATTTGCCAAAAGGCGTCCATCACGATCTTCGAATACGATCGAAGGAGAAGGCTCGAGAAATTACAAATTGTTTCGAGGGGAATTTCGTAGAGGAAGAAAGAAAAAGAAAAGAACGAAACGCTGGAAAAGTAACGTGGTTCCGATATTCGTTCCGAATTATCGATCCCTCTTTAAACGAGAAATAAAACATTAAAAATACATATTGGACGATGAATTGAGATCACGGGAATCACGGTGATTTCGCAGGAATATCGATTTCCCGCGAAAGAGAAACGATGGAAGAAAAGATGCGCGTCCGTTACTCGGATCGGCGAGGATCCGTAGAAGGCGATCGCGCATTTAAATTGGTCGAGGTCTCTCGGTTACGCTCGAGTAGTAACACACTTCCCCGGCTCGGATATGCAGTTGTAAACTGTTCTACGCCACGGCCATCGACCAGAATTCCCCGCGCATACATCTCTACATACCCTTTCCATCCTTTCGCCGTTACGAGTTCAGGTTCACGCTACACGCCTTCCCTTGCCACATCGATAAGGGAAACCGAATATTTTTCCAGGATCCTTCTTTCGCGCGGACGAAACGTGACGAGTCCGTTGACGAGATAACATTCGATCCGTACACTCGTCTTACCCTTTCCCTTTCGTCTTTCATCTTTTTGATCGTTTTCGAGAATGACGGTGGTAGCGATATCGTCGTCGAAACGATTACCACATCGCAAAGTGTCGTATTGATCGTGTAAAGAATTATTCGATTTGGACGTGTTAAAAAACGAGCGAACTCGTGCGGGTTTTATCGTCGGCTCGTTACCTTTTATCGGGGAAGGGGATAACCGTTATAATTCATACAACGTTTTTTTTACTGTTTTTTTTTTTTCCTTTTTTTAACGTTGGTTTTAAAACGAATAATCTTCTTTTTTTCGTACGAGCAGAATTTACTCGTCCTTCTTTTTGCAATTTGTTTCGTTCGTTCGTTCGTTCGTAGTTGGAACCAATTTATCTATTACATTACGTTTTCCATATCTTATAAAAACAATCGAGGATCTCCACGATCCACGAATTAAGAATCCAGATATTAAACGCAATAAACCCTCGTGGAAACTGATTCTATTATATACGTTATTAAATTGGAAATTTCAGCTCTTTAAATCTTCGTAAGATTGCTTTTACGGTTAATATTACCCATTGTATTCGCGATTACTTGGCGAAAATTTAAAAAGAAAAAAAAAAAAAACGTTTCCTCGTCGTTGTCTCGCTAATTATGCGTTGATTATCCAATATTCCGCGATACTCGCTGTGAATTTTCGATTATCCCCCGCTTATTACGCTTCCCACTTTTATCGACGAGCAAAGAGAAAAAGATTCTATCTCTATCGCTATATTTTTTTATTCCTATATTTTTCCACGATCCTCGCTCGTTTTGCATAAATATTCTGCCTACGAGATACGTTCGAGACTTTTAATAGCGCGGCAATTTTAACGGATGATTAATAAACTTCAACTTCATCAAATTCTACCTCTGGAACCGTTCCATCGAATAGACTCGATCGTTGAGTCTAGATCGCAGAAACAACAGATATCGTTCCATTATCTTCCTCTTCTCGAGCGAAAAATCACCATTAATTCTTTCGTTCATTCTGGATCGTACAATTCGAATCGTACAATTAATACGAGATATATCTACGAGACGTATGTTAGATGTTAATTAACGAGGTAAGAGGAATTTCGGATTAGCCTCCGAGGGAAGGGGCAGAGCGTGGATAATTCAACGTGTTCCACTCCTTTCGATTCGTCGATGAATCGACCGACAGCCAACGAAACGAGTTTTCATTTATATCGCTCCTCGTCTTAACTCAAACGTGTCACACCTCAAACTTTCCCCTACCCAACGCATTCGTTACGTAACGTAAGATCGAAACATTCGTTACGATCGATCGATGATCACACGAGGCTTGTTATTACGACGTAATTCGTTTCGCACGCCACAAATATCGATCGACAAATATCGTAAGGAAAATCCGTCCATTTTATATTTCGTACGATGGTCGACTCTACGAAGCAAAGAATCGTAAACGTAATACGAAAAGTGAAACGGGCGATAAAAAAGTATCTGTGGATGGAGAAGAGGCGAAGGGGAAAAAAAGCGAGACGATTTCGTCGTAATTTCGATCTCGATCAAAGAGAATTTCACTTCCTACTGTCAATTGCAACTTCGATTAAGACCAAGTACACCTTCATTCTCTTTCTTTATCTCTCTCTCTCTGACCTCCTGTGATTGCTTCACTCGAGTGAAAGTATGCTAATAAGCTTGCCATAATTTTACGTTTGAAATTAATAGGCAGGTTCTATCGTCGATAATTATCGTACACTTGGCTTATTAGGGATTATCGGAAGACTATTTTTCGAATAAACACCAAGACGATCGTACATCCGTAAGGACGTTCATTCCGTGCCATTTCTGAACAACGTTTATCCCTTGGCAACGACAATGAAACTCGTCGATAATTTCGATACACTCGCGTGATTACGTTTCATTGTCGTTTCATCTTCGTGGAAATCCGTATATTTTAATTTACGCGCGGAAAAAAACACGGAGATGGAATTTTAAAAAATCAGCCGCGTATCGAATTGGCATTTCGAAACTGCACTTTGCGATTCGTGCCGGCCCCATCGAGCCTGATCGATGCTAATTAAAAGAAGGAAAAATCTCGTTTCGAACGAGCCTTCGCCATTGAATGCAAACTCGCCCGTTAACAAGGTTATTACGCGGGAAGAAACGAGGAACGCGTTAAAAATTAGTTAATAAATCCATCAAAGATAAAAGATCAAAACGTATTTCTACGTTTTTCCGATTCGATTTCGGGGAAAATCAAATCAGGATTTATCTCGATTACTTGGAAATTACACTTTGAGCGTGCAACTTTGTTTCGATTTTGAAACATCGACAGGGAAAAAAAAATAAATCGTACGATTAATTTTCTTTTTTTTCTTTTCTTTTTGGAAAATCAGCGTTTTCCATCCACGAACATCGAAACATAGAAACATTGGAATTACGCAAAGACCATTCACCGATGGCATTGCACACTCGCGAATGATCTCGTTACTCGGATCGCTCGCCGAGTTCGTACGTTCTTTAATCCTTTCACCGTTAATCGTTAAATAAATACCAGTTACATTCGTTTAAATTTGTTTGCGCAGCGGTGAACCTTGCCTCGTTGTTATTTTTTTTCATCCCGATATCGACGCCTCTTAGTCATCGCGATCGTTGTCGCTTCTACTCGAATTATCGCACTCGGGAGGATAGAGGATTCTTCTTGACCCAATTCGATTTTCTTATCTTCGGAGAAAATTTGTAATCGAGTGATGAAACGCGTCCGAGTTTTATATATTTTATAAACTTTGCTTTCCCTTCTTCTTCGAACTTGGAAAGAACTAGGACACACCTTCCTCTTTGCAAAATTTCCTTAACGTCCATTCCAATTTTCTATTTCTACGGAATAAAACACGATTACAATTAAATCTTTATACATCGTAACGAAAGAAAACGATCGTGAATCGTAACGGTCTTTGTTAATCCTTTTGCATCTGGCCTTTAATTCCGATCCTTCTTACCTTACATCTGCCTGCATCGAGAGCGTATAAGGCGAACAATCGGAAAATGGCGAGATAAAAAGTAGGGAAGGAATAAGGAGGAAGAGGAGAGGATGCGAAACGGGGACATCCGGGATTCCCTGGGGGAGCGGAACGCATTTCCTGGCTGCTGAAATCGAGCGAGCCGAAGCGAGGAGGTGGTCGGTGTTCAATTTTGAAAGTGAATCGAGCCGGTGAGTGAAAGCCAGCGATGCGTCCCATCGGTGAACGTGACACGGTGGCCAAATTCAGGCCTAAGCTGCAAGTGTTTCAGGGACGTGTCCGACTCTTGCCCCGTTTCGAAAACCTTCGCACGCGAGCCGACTTCCTATACGCTCTCTTCCCTTTCCTTTCTCTCTCTCTCTCTCTCTCTCCCTTCCCCGCCCTTTTACGGATTCGCCTCGCGTCCGTCAAAACCCTTTGCGATCTCCGACATGCGATTACGCCATCTGGAACCACGCTATTTTTCCATTCTAAATATTCCATTTTACGTTGCACATTTCCGTCTCTTGTAGAATACCGATAATTCTAATTTCCTAACAAACGCAAAGATCGCGTTAAAAAATGGCGAAGAACTAGGAAAGAAGAACTAGGCGAAGAACTAGGAAATGTAGTTTGATACATCTTTGGACGAAGATGTTTAAGAAAGAGGAGGGGAGGCGATTAACGAGGGCGAAAAGGGAAAAGAAGAAGAAGAAGAAGAAAAAAAGGCGTCTCCTCGTTGACTTTCCGTTGCCGTAAACGTCATATATAGCACGCGTCGCAGGATGCGTGGCGCGTTTTCGCAGAACCCGTTTCGCGAAAAGCGAATCGCCGCGATGAACACGTTGCGACGATTATTTTACGAGAATAGAGGCCGGCAGGGAGCAAAGTTCAAGGGGAAACGGGGATGGATTTACGATCGCGGAATTCGTCATGCGAAATTAAACGAAACATTTTTAACGGAGAATCGAGTTTCGAGATTAAGGAGGAGCAACGTATCGAAATCCCGTCAAAATCAATTGGAAGATAAGGGAAAGGAGAAGAGAAAGAGGGAACGAGGGGAGGAAAGAGGGACGGACGGACGGATGGACGCGTGGAAAATTTAATAAAGCGGAAATAGAAATATGAGAATTTCGCGCGAAGGGAATGCAATTCAAAGCAAAGAACTTTATATCGTTTACGATCTTCGCATTTCTCTCCGTTCTCCTATACATACACGTGTATATACGTGCATATATACAGTGAACGGCGCTGCGGCGCGGTAAGCGTGACGATCGTTTGAAAAAAAATCGTTCATCAAATCAGAAAGATTTGAAAAGTGCAACGCGAATGTTATTTATTTATCGCGCGCATTCTTGATACGCGTAATTTTAAACGAATTAGACGAATTTTTAAAAAGTAGAATTTTAAAAACGCGATTGGTAAATTGTCATGGATCATCAGGTGTCGCTTTATTTTCAATCGGGACGTTTAATTTCCAATTCGCGAAAGCGCGCGTGCACGGAGGAGAGAAGAAGAGGAGTTTTGATTTCAGCGTTTTATACATTCGATACGTGAGTCATCGTTCTGTTAGAAGTATAGTTAGACTCGGCAGAACCGGTCCTGCGTTCTTTAATTTCAAACCGAGTATCACGACGCGTTTCATCAATATGTAAAAGTTGAGTGTATACTTTGTGCGCGACTGCTATCACCGGCCTCCCGTTTCTACATTTTTTCTTTCTTTTTTTTTTTTTTTAACGATTTCCGGTTCGCCGTGAAAAGTGCCCCCTCTCCCGCGCGCGCGCCTACTATCCACGTCGCATAAATCACCACGTCTTAAATGTAAACCGATAATTACAGTTATTTCCCGATGCTACGGTTTCGTTCCACCTCGCGCCAATTTCGCCTCCGAATTGATATCTCGTCACTGACGGCCAAGCAAACCGGATATCGAGCGGGTTTCAATTCGATTTAAAAGTGACGCGATCTCATAAACCAGTTCGATCATCGGCCAACGATTTCCCTTCTTTCTCTGTAATCGTTGCTATTATCACGCATCGTCGTATTTTTATACTCTCGATAGAACTCGATTTACAAGCAACCCAAAAACTTTCCTGCTAAATTAATCCGATCCACGCGAGAGATCGGAGAGGAGATCTCTTTGTCTATGTACTCCGCTACGATCGAAACGAAATCGGGACGGGGGGGGAGAGCGTATCGTCGAAACGTATATAATAAATCTGGTGCAACGGTCGGCAATTGAAAATTTGCCAAGAGTAATTGGTTAACGCGATATCGCGATCGAGATTGTTGATGTATCGAGAAGGAAGGACGAAAGATGGAGAAATGACACCGAGTTGACGAGGTGATGGTAAACAGACGCAAGAGAAGGGAGAAATGGCGTTGCCATGTCGACCAACACGACGCCGTGGCGCTCTATTGTCACGATGTGACGTAACTTTGCGTCTTTGCGTCACGCGGGGTGGTGGTGGACGAGGAGGGAGTGGTTTAGGCGTACTTGTAGGGCAGGGATGCGTTACGTAATCGACATCAAGACCGGCTCGTATCGATCGCGCGCGGTTTTCGCGGCGGAAAGAAACCGCGATTAGAGCGATCGTGTGTCGCCACCCAACTCGAGACCATCCCTTCGCCTTCTCCTCCAATTATTCGTATCCGTATCCGAGAGCTTTTACATTCGTTCGTTCTCCGCTTGTTTTCGAGCGCGCCCTTAACCGAGTTCGAGCCTCCACATAAATTCACGGATCGGCGGCGAGACTCTCTCTCTTTCTCTCTCGAGCTTGGGTCTGTTGCAAATAAAAGGACGACCGCGTTCGCTCATGAAACTCGCCAACACGTTCTCCAGACACGCGATTGGGAAACAACGATAGCTCGTAGTTTCGATCAACGATTGTCCGTTTAATCGATTCCGCGAAAAAACGTTAAAGACGACGTTTTTCTCCCATTTTTTTTTTCTTTCTTTCCTCTTTTACAGCTTTTAACGAACAAGTTTATCACTTTGAATGTTATTCGCGACGTTTCGTAATTGCGACGAATATAAGAAACCTTGAAAAAAGAAAAAGGAGATGCAGAAAGGAGACAAGAAAGAAAAAAAAAAGTAGCGCGTATATGCGTGTGAACGCGAAAGAAAAATTATTATCTACTCGGTGAATGGCCGTAAAAAGCCGCAACGGGAAGTTTGAGCAACATCTCGGTTAATTAAAGCGAAGAAAGTCAATGTTAAGCGTGTGTATCCATTTGAAATGTGCGATAAATCTCCGCTACTGTATAAACGTTCCCGTGTCGCGTAATTTATAATCAAATTATACGAAAGAAAGAAAAAAGAAGAAGAGGGACGAGGTGCGAAATTCCGAAAAAAGAGCTCGATTCGGGAAGGATGGACGAGGATGAAGAAATGAAGGGATAGGATATTCGCGTGGGGAGCACTTAACTCGGCCGGTACGGTAATTGTTAGACGACTTAACGAGGCGTCGGGACACGAGCACGCACTCGTCTGTATCAATATTTGCGTAGGTGGAAGCATCCACCGCGAGAGCTGATCGCTCCTAAAGACGGCATTGTTTGCGCTAGCAGAACGAACCGTGTCGTTTCTGCACGCGACCAAAGGAAACATCTACCGCCACAGTTCGGTCGAGAAAATTTCGCTTCCTTTCCGAAACGAAAGGGGAGGAGATGGACGTTCGCTCGTTTCGGATCGAGAAGACGTTTTCATAATTTTTGACAAGAAAATCGTGCTCGATAAATCCTCATCGAAAGTAAATATACGCAACGTGAAAATGTAAAAATATCGTTTCGATATTCGTGTATCGCGTATCGCTCTTCAAACTTTAAATTTAGATTAAGTTATAAAAGCGGTAATTTCGATCAAAACCAATCTCTCGGAAGAGTTACCAGTTTATTTCGATCGATGACAATTTTCTTCTCTCCCCTCTCTTTCCAACCGATTAAATTCCGTTGCGAAGAAGACGTTAAAGGAGCAGCGTACGAATGCAACTACTTTCTCTCGTGGATCAATGGGAAAAAAAAAAAAAGAAGGAGCAAAGTTTCCTACTCGATTTAAAATCCCAGCAAGAGAGTGAAAAGCGAGACGACCATGAATTCTGAAAAATTTTCTTTTCGTTTCTCGAGGAAAGGGATGGAAAATCGAGAAATGCAAAGAAATAATAAAATGACAAGCTCGTCCTTCCCAACTTTTATCCTCTCCTCGTTGTCGACTTTTCAAAATTTTAATATATATTTAAGACGCTAAACTTTTTTCAAAATGATCTTCGCAAAATATATCGTGGCAAAATTTTCTCTCGAATATTCTATTATTAGAAGATGATGAAGTTCGCTTTTTCGCGAATCCACGGGCGAAGAAAAATAGAGCGAAGGATAAAATTATATTAGAGTGGCGCGAGGATGGATCGCTCTGGTACGGGTACCGGTTCACCGTCACCGGATTCTCGTGAAACGCAACGATTACGCAATCGTTATTGGCGAATTCCACTTTGGTCGCGGCGATCGAAAAGAAGGGGAGTAAAAAACGCAAGGAAATAAGGAAAGAAAGGAAGGAGCGAGGAGGACGCGTATGAAAGTGGTCGGTGCGCCCATTAACGAGCAGCGTAACTACGAGGTAAAAGCGATCCGACTCGCGATCGCAACACGGTTACGGAATAATTAGGAATACTCTGGTTGCACACTTGGAGCGGCTCGAGCCACGCGCTCGAGTTTCTCTCATCTTCTGTAATTAATCCAACCAGCCTACCACTCGCGAATCGATAATTCCACGTCCGAGCTTCCGTGTATATCACCGAATAAAAATTATCCCCTCTCTTCTTTTTTATTACCTTGGATCTTGGACGCGTTACAATGTCGAGCGAAAAATCTATCGGGATCCATTTGTTTCCAGGGAAAGAAACGGTGGAAAGTTGGTCCGAAATATAGGCGCGTATATCGCGGAGACGAGGGAGGAGCGGCGCATTGTCTCGAGAAAATCGACAGCAACGGATACGCGTTTGACGAGAGAAGGTAGCGGAGGGCACACGGATCAATACCGGAGAAACTCGCGCCTTCGAAGAGGGGCGCCTTCCCTCCGCCTTCACCGCCGCCCCCGTAACCGAGAGCACAGGGCTCGGAATATGGAAGAAAAAGAGGGTAAAAGCGGGGCGCAGCTGATGGAAGAAAGAAACGGAGGGAGCGAGGAGAGAGGGGAAGAGAAGGGGGCGCATCAGTTCCCCGAACGGAGGAACGGCCCGCTCCTGACCACGTTCAAATTAAAATCCGGCCGAGCCGAGCAGAGACGATGATTTCACGGAGCCACCCGACCGACCGACCGACCGACCGACCGACCGACCGACCGACCACCACCACCGCGAGATCCCTTCGATTCCGAAAAGGATCCATCTTGGTGGTTGGTGCTGCTGTTCGCTCTCTGGTAGCCAAGGTAACCCAAGTGGGCCGAGGAACCGCTCTCGAATTTTTCGACCATCCTCTCCCTCTCATCCGCGCGATCGGCCCTCGCTACTTCCGTTCCCCCACCGCCATTATTTCTATCCTATCCCTTTCTAGAAACGTGCCTAATCGCTCCGCCATTTCGTTCCTGGAACCTTCCAGTTTCATCGTCTTTTACCAACTTTCAAGGGGAATGTATTATTAGAGGTCCGCTCGAGATTCCATTCCGCTCTTTTTCTCGTCGTCTTTCGTATTCGAGAAAAATTATTCGTCCAACGAGTTAAAAAAAACTATCTCTAACGCCTCGTCGTAAAAAAATTGCGGCGGGATGAAAAACTTTTTTAATTAACGATACAACTTGTCGATCGATCCTCTTGCGTAATGAAATCGACCAACGGCGTTAACAAGAATGTATTACGTAGCGATCGTTATCCCTTCGTTACGGAGATTCGTCGTTGCAATTAAGGGAACGCGTATTTCCAAGTAAATCGGAATTAGATCGAACCTTTTTCGTCGTCGAATTACGATAACTTTGTTCGAACGCGCGAAAATTGCTTCCTCTCGCAATTTTTCTTTTCTTTTCTCTTTTTCCCTCGATCGATTCTTCTCGATTCGCTTCGATAATCGAATAAACTGAAACTTTTTCGACCGCGTTCGAAAAATCGACGGTTTCGAGATTGTGATTGGAAAAAGCATCGATCGAAAATTTTTGGCGTTGTTCGACGAATGATTTTAAAATTTCTAGAAAATTCTGCTCGTTTCGTCAAATTGATTACACGCGTGATACGCGGACAGCTTATTTACAATCTCTTCACGTCACGAGCGATACGTTTATGCTACGCGATCATCGATACACAATTAAAACATGCGTGTTTATCGGCCGTTTTCGAACGCGCTGTAAAATAGCCCCGTCGTCCAGCTGAACGTTCGCGTAACAACCGATAGGAGGCGATAACGCGTGTCTCGAGCACGGCTATAATTTGCGCCATTTTCGTCCCTTTCCTATAATCATCGCATCACGAAAAACTGTCTCCGTGGTTGGGAATCGGTCGTTGAGAATTCTCCGTGGAATTCGGTAGCTCGACAACCGGGATTCCACGATTATCGGAGATTATCGGCGTTAAACGCGATCCCTTCCTCGAAGCAAACAGCGAGGCGGTTGTTCAAAAGTTGGATTAACGCGTTGTTTGTCGGAGAAGTTGATATCTCGCCGATCCGATCCGACAGATTTCCAGACAAATTTTTATCCTCCTTCGATCCTTTATCTCCTCGTAATTTTCTAATTTCTTTGAGAATCTTTGACGCTCGAGAGATTGAGAAAAATAAATCTTTTTTCGTGAATTACACGCTTTTGATATATTTGATGCAAGATCTATGTTATTCTATATCGAATTGCATAAATATTTAAAATATTTATAAATGGAAAGTGGAAATTAAGATATCTTACAACGAATGCTTATTTTACTTTCACCAAAATGTTCGTTTCAAGAGGGAAAGAGATAGATAAAAATAGGTAAATTGTTGTCAATTAAAAGGATTATCGGAATTATCTGTTAAAAGTAAAAGTAAAGTTACAACGAGACAAATATTATCGTTTAAATCGTCGACGATAAGATAAAGATAGGAATAATTTTATAAACAACTATTTTTGACGAAACAATCGGGAATTTGAATTTCCAGACGGGCAAGGAAAAATAATAATTTTCTCGCGAGAACGCGTGAATCGAGTCGAACGATAACCAATTCTATTCTTCGATCGAAAAACAAAGAAACGGGAAGAGAATAGAATGCTTTCTCTGGCGGAACAAATATCGAATAAACTTGGGTAATTGCCAACTTAAAGACTATTTATCGTATTCCGAGATAAGAATAACACCTCTCCTAGCCAAAGGATTAACCTCTTTAACACGAGCGACTTTTACAGATAACGACCACCTCCCTCTTTCTCTCGTTTCAAACGTTCTTAGACCGACGCGTAAGCAGAGGATGCTTCCCTACTTTTTATCAAAAAAATTGATACAATTTTCAAATAAACCGTAAGAAACCCGAAGCAAAATTCCAAACTATTCGATCGACGTGGATTTACCGATGATTTTCAAATTAATTATCGAAAATTGCAAGGTAAAAAAAAATTCTTCTCTTCTCTCAAATTGTCAATCTTTCCCTACGAATCTACTCGCTCGAGAGACGAGATTCTTTTATTCACCTCGCGAGGAGAGCTTTTGTTCAAATGATCCAATAATAATGTTCCATTCCGCGTGTTTCCAATTAGCCTAGAAAAACCGTGATTAACCGTGAAAAAAGGGCCGAATCCGTGGCGATGGCGGGATGCTCCAGATTCGAAAGAACAGGAACTTTTCCATTCGCGCGACACGCGACACGTTTCGATCATCATCCGTTCGCACGCTTAAGCGGATTGGGCGCGAACAACCACGTCGGTATGCAAAAACAGAAGAAGAAGCCGAATGATAGGCGAGCAACCGAACGTTTTCCAGTCCCTTTCTTAGCTTAACGAGATTTCCCTTTTAGTCGCCTTCTACGACACGCAGGGATTACGTTGGGTCTATTCTATTCCCGAGCCCACAGGGGATATTGCAATCATAATTGGATAATTACAATCATAAAAGGAATATTTAATAACGTGTTAAAATGATGCTTTTTTTTCGATCGAATCGGCCATTACTTTTCACGAATAAGAAGATGTTCTTAAGAAATTATTCATCCTGTATTAACGCTAAAAAGAGAAAAAAAATATCTGTATTTTTCGAAATATCTGGAAGAATCGGTAATTTGAACACGGAGAGTGGAAACGCCTTAATAAACGCTTACAAACGATCTCAAATTGGATCACGATTTTCCACGACGTCTCATGACTCGCGATCGCGATTAACAATGTACGATAATTGTAATTAAAATCCAAAGTGATCCGGAATTCCGAACGAGTTTCTCCGGAAACGTTGTTGCAAACGCGTATATCTTTGCGGCAAAGCGATTCATACGACAGATTCGCGTAGATCGAGTTTAGCCGATGATGCGATGGAATTTCGAATCTATTCGTATTCGGTTCTGCGTAGGAAGCAAAACGACCGTCTATCGTTCGGATCAAGTTTCCGTCGATAATTCGTCCAAGGATTTTCTCGAGAAAAGGACGAGAAAAAAAATTTACGTGCGTGGAAGGGTCGAGATCGAGAGGGGGAAAAATTTCGCCCGGATGAATCTTTTCGAAAAAAGATGGAAGAATTGGAAAGTTGGAAATGGGTGAATTTCTCGAGTCGATCTCGAAACGATTCTCACATTTTACGAACGTTATATCACCGCATCGCGGTATTATTATCTTGTAAGTCACGCACGCATCAAGGTTACGTGTTAAGAATCGCATTAAACTTATTTACGTGGAATTAAATCCTCGGTATTAAATCGCAACCATCAATAACAAAGAAAACTTATTCGCTCGTTCAAAAAATCGTTCTCCACGGTTTCGAATCGAATCGTCATCGAGCTTACGTACGTACGTACGTTTCTTCCTTCGCTAAATTCAAATTGCCGCTCGTTCCACGGCTTCGACTTTCACTTTACGTGCCACTTACCATTCGATTTACAATTGAACATTTGCACGATTCGACGTGAAGAGCGGAATAATTAAAGAAAGGAAACATAAATATCTCGACACCTATCGAAATATCGCAACGGATATAAATATTCTTGGTCGTCGTATCGCGTTGCACGTCGCGCGGGTACAAATCGTAATAAATATCGGAAATATCGTAACAATCCGACATAAAACGGGCAGAGTAGCGCGATATCGCGAGGCGAAAACGTGGAAAAACAAGGAGAAAATGGAAACTTTACTCTCGCGATACAACGGTTCGCACCGTTCACCACCGAACACCGCAGTTACCATTTCAAAGAAACCATAACCCGGCCTAGTTTTATCGAGAACAATCGGATTCGACGTTCCAAAGCTATTAGCGGCGTACGTATTCCGATTGTTCGGCGATACGTATCGTTGCAACGGAACGATATCGAGTACTCGCTTACGTATTACCTTACGTGTCGATTCGTACATATATATCTATATCTATATCACCTCCATCGCGAGCTTTCGTCACGTTTTTCTCTTCGCGACGTTCGCCAAAATCGACGGTTAATAAACGATATCGGCTTGGAACGAGAGGCGAGGCTCGATAAAGAAGACGTAGGAGAGAGAGACGGGCGGACAGCCGAAGGGACCAATAGGCTGGCCCGACCTGCCTCAAAATCAAGTATACGGCGAACGCGGGCGCGCGCGACGAGGAGAGGAGATCGCGTTTTCGAGGGTTGGACGATGCGTTGTTCCACGGGTAAAATGCGAAACCGGTATACGAGAAAGGACTTCTCCTAGGTGTGCACGGTCGGAGAGGAAAGAAGGCAAGAGGAAGAAGGGGAGACGAGCGACCAAGGTGAAGTAGGAGAGAGGGTGAGGAAGGGGAACAGAGGATAACGTTTCGAGTTCCCATCGAGCAAGAATGGAGCAGCGAATTAGATCCGATCGGCTGGAACCACGCATCCACCGATTTCTTTTACTCGCTTAGCGCGCTCCAATTTGAAAGGAAAATAATCAGACTCGAGATCTATCTTTCGAATCATCTCACCTCTTATATATATATATACGTAATCGATAAAGTCGTTAGTATTCTTCGTATCGTTCTATTAGCCCGCTTGGCCATCGTTTTTATCGCGCTACCGTTACCATCGTTATCTCTACACGGTTATCGATATCGTTACTCCTAACCTAGCTACCTTATATCTATTTTTCGTCGTAAAGCGTTATCTCGCCTCCGCTTCGCTTCTAATCGTCATCCCCGAGTTTGCTACCACGCCGTTGCCTCGCACGCTCGTTATCTCCGAGTGAAACGCTTCCATGAAAATCGATCATCGGACGATATATACGTGCGTTCACACGCGCACAACTGTGCGGAGATTTTAGGGTAGGTCAGTCGACTAACGAACAGTCCTTTCACGGTCGAGATATCGGAACATTTGGGGTGTATCGCGACCGATACCCCGTGTTTCGAGCTACCCTACGGGGGAACAATCCTCCTCCCCACCGATCGATCCCGACTTAGATCGTGATAAATGCTTCCGCGGGATGAAACACGGTACGAGTTTGCGACGCGCTTCGTATAGCATTATACTTGATATCTCTCCCCGTGCGTACAGAAATGCGTAGAGAATGTTTGAGAAATGCGCTACCGCGAGTGAAAGAGCGTCAACTGACCTGCCTCAAAATCGGCATACCTTGAGCACGACGAGTATGTACTACGCGTTGGAAAGTGGGTAACCTTGCCGCTGCAACGCGCATCGAGCCGGATTCGTGCACAGATGCCGCGAAAATCACCTTCCGGCCCCCGCACGTATTTGTAACCGCACAAATCACGTCATTCGCCGATCCAACCGATACCCCGATTCGTCCACGCACCGCCAATTTCCTGGGAACCCAACTTTCGTACACTATTCTTTTTTTTTTTTTTTTCCCCCCCTCAAACAATCGGTATATCTTTTCGCTCGTGGAAAAATATTTCAATTTCAAATTTCCTGTCGGAAAGGTCGAAAGCGTCGATATAGGAAGTAATAATTTTTCCATCCCCTGAATTTTAAATTCAGATTGAACTTGATATGAATAAATATGAATATCGTACGGAGGATCTCAGATTTTTTTCTTCGAAAGGAAATTATAAAAATTACAACGCATGTATATGTATACGTATTTGGAATGACGATTCTTTTTTTTCTATTTAGAATTTTTTAAAGGGAGGAAGAAAATAATTTCGCGACTTTTATCGACGAAATAACGATGATTCAATTTTTTTTCTTTTTTTTTTTTTTGCTTCCACGTCAATACGAAGAAATTTGTATGACGCGACATCGATTGGGAATAAAATATTTCGAAGGATTCGAATTCATGATATACCACCATCTTTTTTTTCGAAGTTGGTGGTGAAACGTAGCCGTAGCCTGGGAAGGCTTCGGTGAAATCGATACAACGCGCGCACCAAACACGTTAAAGGTGGGTACTGCGTCGTCGTCGTGGACGTGGACGTCGACGACGAGCTTCGAAACGAGTCGATGCTGCTGCGTTCACGCCGTGGATAGTCGCGTCCACTCCCTTCTCCTACGTTTCTCCTACCAACTTTTCCGAATTTGGACAAACGAACGCGGCCGATTAACGAGGATAACGAGGAAGAGGCAAAAAGAGAATTTATCCAACGTATACTTATTATTACAAATAAGTGATAAAGAATAAAATAAAAAAAAAAAAAAAATCAAAAGGGCAAGGTGTTAACCTTGGAAGCGAGGAAGGGAGGGGGGGAAAAGTTCGGGTTGGTCGGAAAAGCGACGTCGCGTCGCATCGAGCGAAGGATATATGGAGGTGGGCGCGGGGAAGTTGGGCAGGGCAAGGTAGGATTGGCGGGGGTGTGTATCGAGGGGGATGAGGAACGGCACATATCGACCAGACTGCGAACGAGCGGGAGTCGAGGACGGGGGTCAAGGTCGCCTGCCGTGTACCACGCCTGCCTCCGCCGCCGCCGCCGTCGTCGTCGCCCAGCGTCGGCGTCGGCGCCGCCACGTATCCTATCCGTCCTCCTCCGCTCCCCAAATCCCCGAAATCGAATAATCCTCGACATTCCTTTCGTTAACGAGGATCCAAGGATCGATCGTGCACGTTCCATATTCTTCGATCCGAAGAAAAGAGTAGAATCCACGCGAGCAATCGAAAAGCAAGGAAAACTCATAAATCAGGATTCGGAACAATGAAGCAAACGAGAGAGAGAGAGAGAGAAGGGATCATAACGGAATCGTGACTTTAATCGAGCTTTTTCCTAGCGTTAGAACAACGCAAAACGTGGAAGAAAATGTTCTCGAGGCTCAATGGCCGCTCGAAGCACACCCCCTCGATTCCACTGGCAATGACGCAACGAGAAAACGAGCTCGAGCGTGTATATCTGCATTAAACGAGAAGAATGGACGTCCACCCAACGGTTTACTCTTTGACGAGAGTCGCTGCGCGAGAGGTTGTTAATCCGCGCTCGCTTTGTTCGACTTCGTCGCACCGATTATTTTAAAAAAAAAAGAAAGAAAAAGAGGGAAGGAGAAGAATCCCGATCAAATTGGAGCGTGTAAGTATCTAAATTTGAAATATTCGAATATTTCGGCTCGCTATTCGGAGAAGCCTACGCGCGCAAGATTAAAAAGCGGTGAGTAATGGTGAAAATTTTAAGAATACGCATATGATGAGATCATAAATATATATTATACGATTGCGTCGCGTCCGTTGTGCATCGTATTTTACGTTTATCTAATTTATAATCTTAATTGATAATTGACGATAGATACGATACAAAGTCCGTCCAATTATTTATTTGCGTTTAACGCTACTAATTCGTCGATCCTTCGTATAAAATATTGTATCGTAATTTATAATACACATATTACGCTATACGTATCGCGTAAGAATCCATTTACCTAAAAAAAACGAGGTGAATGAACAATTCTTGTTCGATATCCATCTTCTCCGTTGACAAAATTATCGAGATTGGAGAGTTGAAGAATCGATTGCTACGATAAAACTCCCTTTACTTTACATCGTAGAGACTAGCGACGCGTTAACGTTTCAATTAATCCTCAAACTTATTTCCGATTTATCCATCGATTCGATCGCGAACAATATGCAAATCGCCTTTTCTCCGCACACGTGCTCAATGAAATATATAAATGAAACGTTTCTTTCGTTCATTTCGTAATTGATTCGTTCGACTTTCTTTATAACACGAATTTTCTTCTTATTACTTAGATTCAATTTTTCCATCGTCGAGTCGATTCGAAATCGTTGCAAGGATCACGAGACTAGAAAAAAATACAAAAACAATCAGATACGTTTACCATTGAACAAAATTCACGAAAAATATTAAACGTAACGTCGAAGCAAATTAATTAAAATCTATCGGAACGAAACGATAATTTCACCATCTTTCATGCATTTCATTTTCCTTTTTCCCTTTTTTTTTTCTTTCTTTCTTTCTTTTTTTTTTTTTTCCATAGGAATTACATTACACGTTCGAGCGTTGAAAAATCAGTCGACTCCGACTCCGTACGAATGGTTGTTCGACGTGATTGGTAAATACGATTGTCCCATACTTGGCTTGGATAGATCTAAAAATAAGTATTCGTACTAGCAACCTGGCCAAGCCTCGCATATTTTCCATAACGTTGAACGGAAACGACACCTATGAATAGAAGAGCATTCGCTCGCGATACGCGTTCATTCTACGCACAAATAATAGATTCCCCATTGAGCTCGGTCGAGTTGTTACGTTTAAAATTACACCGCGCTATCATCGGCCTTGTTTCAACGCGAAAACCGTTCTTTCCTTCGCCGCTCTCGCGCCGTATTCGTATCGTTCAACGCCGTTTATTAATGCGAAATGATTATCGGTGGAAGGAATTGCCATCGACTCGTGCCACGAATTTCCAACAAATATTTCCAGCCGAATTAAATTCTTGGACATCGACGCCCCGTCTCGGGAATCTCGTTAATTTTGTCGAGGTTTCATCGATACGTACGCGCCAATAGGGAAGGAGAAGGACACCTCCTCGCGTCGAAGAAGGAAAGGATGGACGAAAGGAGAGATATCGCGAGAAAACGGATCTAACTAAACGGATCTTAATAACAAGCAGCAATTCGGAACACGTTCCAACCCACGTTTTAACTCGTTTCATGTATAAAATAATGTTTGTAAATATTTATCGAATAAATCCTATTCCCTTAGAAATTTACGCGTAATCATTTTTCAATCGACCGATTATCTTATCGATGATATTCCATCCACTTATTAAATTTTGTTAATTGCTTTCTTCCCTTTCCCCCTCCCTTTTTGTTATCGCTTCCCTCGATACGACGAAATATTAATTTTTTATCTCTTCTATCGCGATCGTTCTAATTTGATCACACCAGAATATATACCGTGTTCAATTTAATTTTCCACGATATTTGAAATTAATATAAATATATACATTGATCATTAAATAGCCTGACATTTAATTAATTTCAATAACTGTTCGAACGCTTCGAATTAAAATTCAAATTTATAATTGATCGATCTATTCGTCGATTTAACTTTGAAATTGTTAGACAAAAAGTAAGAGATGTGTGTGCTGTATTGGATCGATTTAAAAAAAAAAAAACGATAAATTAAACGATAATTATCATCGAAAAGAAACAAGAAATCGATAAAAATATACACGCTCCATGTAAATGTATCTTTATGAAATAGACTTTTAGCAATGAGGATAATTGCGTAAAGCATGGCACGTGACGAAATAGAAACGTTTCTTTCTGCGTTAATAATTAGAGGCCACAATCACGTTCGCATTTCTAAGTTTCCTTCTTGGTATCGTATCGTATAAACCGTTTGTAACAATTACATCGGTTTTACCGGTTACATCGCTCGTTTTCTCGTCGATTTTCGTTCGAAATCGACGTTAAAGCATACGTTTTTCGACACGTGTGATTCGCGCCACCCATGTTCTTCCAAAGAATAATTAACACCGTATTGGACTTTGCCATTGTGCGAAAAAAAGAAAGAAAGAAAAAAATAAAATAAAATAAAACGAAATACGCGAGTACGAGTTTTATTCGAATTTAATTACGTAATTCCCTATATCGTTCGAATTAAGTTTCCAATTTCTTCGAATTACGCGAAATTATTATATTTGCCAATCCATGTGTCGCGTTTATCGAATTTTAATCGTAGATTAGACAGAGAGAGAGAGAGAGAAAGAGAGAGAAGAATGAGAGAGATGCGTTCTTAATATAATATTGCATTGTTTTCTGTAATTTTGTGTAATTTGTTCGAAGAAATAATAGTTAATCGAAAATATCAAATACGTACAAGTATTTCAAATAAATCATTGAAAAATAAAAAATTGATATTAACTCGAATATCATCGTTTAAGAGTAAAAAGCATTTTAAAAATTAGTTTTTAACAAGGAAATTCAACGGTACGATCTAATCTACGTGGTAAAAAAAAAAAAAAACAAGAAAAGAAAAGAAAAAAAAATAATAGCTCGTCTAAAGTACAACTTAACGGAAGATAATTATAATTTGAAGGCAGATAAATGTCCTCAAAATATCCGACCTCGATGACCAACTTTGAAAAGAATTCTTCGTTCTAACGCCAAACTTCCTATATCAATTGTTAAATATCCTATATAATCGTTAAATAATCCTACATAAG
Organism: Apis mellifera; assembly: GCF_003254395.2. Lineage (NCBI taxonomy): Eukaryota > Metazoa > Arthropoda > Insecta > Hymenoptera > Apidae > Apis > Apis mellifera. Next base: position 7,104,480 of record NC_037653.1, read on the forward strand.
TAAGTCCAACTTTGTTCATTCGAATACTTATTGACCAAATATCCTGTTATTCAAACGTTCTGTAATCCGGTACATTTCCTTTGTTACTTTAATACGCGTGTCGCGTATGCGCCAAACCACATTAATTGGAATCTATCACGTAGATTTCGATCGCGTATAATTCGCGGCAAGAGGAAAACATAGAGAAGATGAAAGAAGAAAGTGTTGAAAAGAGAAAGAAAGAAAAAAAAAGAAGAGGAAGAAGGAAAAGAAGGAAAAAAAAGAAAGAAATCGAGATGACGAGAAACGATAATCGTATTGTATATAAATTGGTAAACGAATATCCGGTGGAGGGATTGGAAACAAAGCAAAGGTTGGCTTGTTGACGATGGTATACGTATAATTCGTAAAGCGATTCGACGAAACACGATTACTATCACCGCGAACCTTGACCCACAATGTCCGCGTGGATGCGTTCCTCCTTCTCTTGTTTTTTTCGTTACACGACAGTTTAGAAAAGTCGCGGTAACCGATTAGCCAACAAATACACGGAACTTCTTGGAAAGTAAAATTCCTTTTGTCCTCCGATTTTTCACCGATATTCCTGTATTCTCAAAACGCGGACTCGCTTTCTTTCTTCGCGTGGACTCGGATAAATGAAAATAAATGAAAAGTAAACGACGTAACGCTTAGAATCTTGGAAAAAGAAAATTCCAACAATTTCACGTCTATCAATCTCTTTTCACCTTTTGTCTTTTCTTTTTAATTTGGAAAGAAAAAAAAAAAGAAGAAAAAAAAAAGAAAAACGGAATCGATCGGATGCGGCGGTACAAGGTGCGGTTGGATCGATGCCACCAAATTTACAAAAATATCGTGGCCGCGTCATGAGTTCACGCCGCGATAACACGTCCATCAAAAACCAGATCTTGTCCTCTCGGATCGGATCGAATTCGATGGAAAAATCGAGACGCTTTTCCATGTAATTTCTTAATATCTCCGATCAAATGGAGTCAATCGACGAATCGACGTTTTAAAAATGAAACTCGAGATCGAACGCAGGATTCAAGAAAACTATTCGTTCGACTCGTATTAATCGAATTAATTTTATATTAACTAAATCAATCGAATATACCGTTCCACGTTATATCGAAATTTTTTAGAAAAAATATAGTGTATATACGCTATTCGTAGTTTTTTAAAAATAATTTATGACATAATCTAACGTTCTAGTTTCGACGAAATAATAACTTATAACTTATGTTTCTCGTGTAAACGAAGCGGAGAAAAATGAGTTTTACTCCTGTGACACGAATTTCGATGCAAAGCGTACTCGGCGATCCGTCACGAACTTTGGCGTAAACCTGTTTCAACGAGGGGAAAGAACGATAAAACGGAAAGTAGATAAAAGCGAATATTTTCACAACTCGAGCACAATGTCACCTTATATATTAAATGTACGTATATATGAAATATATTTCAAGTAAAATCGTACGAGCTACTCGAAATCTATTTTTTCGTCGAACGAAATTTAAATTATCGCGTTATTACCGCGTGCTAACGATGGATGGACAGATGGATACGACGAAAAACGATCTTTTTATAAATTTCCTCTTGGAATTATCGTTGCGAAAGGATTTTCGAGCAACGACAATGTTAACAACCTACTAGATGCTCTCCATTGACGTTAAAAAATTATTCAAATATACTCGTTCGCGAGAGAATTTATACGTTTTTACGTTTTCTCGTTCCTCTTGTGTACACGAAAATTAAGAGGCTATACGCTCCGAACGATTGCGCAGAGTAAACGAAATATAAGAGAAATGAAAGAAACAATTGTCCGCTCAACGCGGTAATATTTATCTAGAATGACTAACACGCATTAGCACGTTATAGGTATTGAGCTATGACAACGCGTTATTATAACTACCTAAAGAAAACAAATATACGTTGAGACGACGAATAAATCCCCGTTTAAGATGAAAATCTAATTATATTCGAAGCGAAAACGTTGGAACGAGAAAGAAAGTATTTCTGGTCAATTAGACGTTTCGAATATTTAGAATCGGATCATACCCGATTCTATCGTCGTTCCATATTCGCCATTTTACTTTAACGCTGTTGCATCTTCGATGTTAAATCTTGGATTTTTCAAATTCGTTCGAGAAATCTCTCTTAACACCAGAGATGATAAATAATATTAGTAACGAAGCGAGATACAGGCTCGATACAAGCTCGATACAGCCTCGATACAGCCTCGATACGCGGCGGTTTATCGAGAAAGAATGGCCACTTTCTTCGGGCCAGATATCGATATCTCGTGCAAGAGAAATATATATATATATATAGTATGGTACCGTGTCCCGTTGCTATCGAGCACGTTGTGGCATAACACTACGAGACGAGATTCGAGCCGTGAGCTTGTGTCACGTCCACACTTCCATGGCCATTCGTCGTCGTCGTCGTCGTTGTCGTCGTTGTCGTCGTTGTCGCGTAACTTTCTAAACAAAACTACCCAACCACGACCACGTTCGATCGTAATCCCTCCTCTTCCCATCTCGAAATTTACGCCGTACACCTGCTGCTCTCTTATCATACGGGGCGGATCGATGCAATTGAACGAGCGTGTTCATCGAGGGATTCATACACGGATCCCTTTACTACGCGCCTACAATACGTGGTTCGATTTACTACGCGATCCAAACTATTCATCATAGCGACCCGTCGATCGAAAATTGCAGGCAAAATAAGATAAGAAGAACGAATCGTTGGAAATTGGAGATTGTTAATCGATTTTTAAGTAACTCGAAAGAAGAGAATTTGTCGAGAATTGTTGTACGAGGGAAGGGAAATAAAAGATCGTCGAAAATGCGATGCGACTCGACCAGTCTCGTTTGCTCTTTCCATTCCGAGGTGATCGAGTAACGAAGAGTAATGTCGTAACGCTGTTGCGATGATTTATTCGTAGAATAATAAAATCATATTATTATATTTCATTAATACCATCGCACACGTACCATCCGTTGTGCAAAGCGACGTCATCCACTATTTCTCGCATTTTAATTTTTCCAGAAACTTCCACTCGTTCGAAAATCTTTACAATCGCATTCTTTTTTATTTCACGAAATAATCTCGATCGTTTAAAATTATCAAAGTGTAAGAAATACGGAAGCTAGGTAATATAAAAATATACAAATATTTCAAATATTTCAAATATTCGCACTACAGAAATTTAAATTTTGATCAAACGCGAATCGAGTTGTATTTTTAAAACGCGATTAATCACGTCGATAATATTTCTTTCGAAAATCTTATTGAAAAGAGCTTTTTTTTTTTTTATATTCGATGATTGATCGATGATTCGAGAAAATGTGAACGAGAGATGTTACAGAGATCGGCGAATTGGCCGCTTTCACGCGTGTCAAAGTATAAAATTAGGAAACAACGAAACGTAGAAACGAAGGAACAAGGTGGCACGAGTTGCAACAGCGGTGAAATTCTTTTGCAGAAATTCGGGAAGAAAAGGGAAGGGGCGGGCGATACGAGTTGGAAAATAATAAAGAATGTCCGATGTCCCTAAACGAGTAGGTAACGCACGACAAACAGTAAATTGATTGCGGCACAGGGATTGGACGCAGGCCAAGCCGGATATCTAGAGTTTCTGATTCGAATCGGTGCCATCCACGATGCGCGATGGTCCAAGAGATGTAACCGAGAAGATTTCCACCAAATACTTCCTTCGTTCGTTATCGACATCGTTATCGACTTTTCTAATCGATCAAAAATATCTTTTACGCAAAGATATTCTTCGCAGGTGTGAACAAAGAGAAGAATCATATTTCGCGATATTCAGGATACGTTTCATTTCTTAAAGAAACACGTTGAAACAAGAATTTCTCGCGATCTTTCCTCGCAGAAATTTCAATATGGAAAGGATAATATTTCGAGGAAATCGGCAACAAGTAAAATTAATCGAAGTATCTATCCGATTTGGATAAAAGAGCGAAATATTTTTAACACAAAAAATTTCCCTTTCGATATTTTTATCCGAAGGGATTATTTTATTTCGTCCTACTATCGAACAATTATGGACTCGATGACGATGCTCTATCGATGCAGGTCCTGTTTAATAACGAAACTACCAAATAGAGAGAAGAAAAAAAAAAAAGAGAAGGACGAACCAGAGAAGGGGATAACCAGCAGATTTAAAAGATATTTAAAAGTCGCTTGTGTATAAATATTACCGTGAAAGAATAACGCTTGATCATTATCGATTTCCAGTCACGGATTTACAATAAAAACTCCGCCATCGCAATCACGTTTACGAGATATTAAACGCAAGTACGTAGGAACTCATCTCGTTAAATTTACCGCGTGAACTGATCTTGCGTGTCGCTCAACTCGACTTTTACGAGACGCGACAACTTCTCGATTAATGTATTCATAAACGATAGATGCTGGCACGCGTATGCGATCACAAATTCGAAAATCAAAGGAGAAAAAAAATATCGCGTTCGACCGAGTTTCAAAATGGATCGGCTAATAACTTTCCGTGTAACTTATATCTTATATACAACAAATCTTTATGTTTACTAAACTTTTCCGTACCCATCATCCAATTATCATTTTTTTTATTCTAAATAAGAAACAATCTCAAAAAAATCTCGATAGATAAATTGAAAATTTCATTCGCGTATTTCGAACGTAAAAATATACGTGTAATATAATTTATAATGATGATATAAATGTTTAGAATCGAACTATTAAAAACGATTAAATCGTTAAAAATTCCGCGTGAATTAAAAACACAAATGTCCAATCGCGTGGGAAATATCTGCGCATTTCTCGATAATTTAAAAAAGTCTCTCCAAAAATGTATCGATGTGTATCGTTAGTTGGAGCAACATGCCGGTCAAACCCCTAATTATGGAAAAAGAAAAAGAGGAGGCAAATTATCCTTCCGTACAAATTAGCCGATGCAACGAATGTTACGCGTCTAAACCTTTACTATCTTCCGAGAGATTTCGATTCGCACGAAAATCGGCAAAGATCACGCGAACCTACGTATCTGCGTCATCTTCGGAGAACCGGACGCGTATCGTTTTCCTTCGGTTTTTTCGCCTCTTCCGAAAACGCGTTTAAAATTTACAGGACAACGCCACGAGCGGTAACTTTCGAAAAAGCCATAAAACAAAGGGTTAACAACGGATGGAACAGTCGCTCCGTTCCAACTCGTTCCGTGAGAAGCTTCTGTTCCCTCTCCCCCTCTCTTTCTCAAACGCCCCCCCCCCCCCTCCTTTCCTCCTAACCCCCTTCCTTCTTTCCTTCTTTCTTTTTCTCGCTATCGCATTTGTTTCGACCGAGAGTTTCGCTCTCCCGTTCGCTCTTCCGCGCCACATTCTCTTTCTCTCTCTCTCTTTCTCTTTCTCTCTTTCTCCCTCTCCCTCCATACCTTGACCAGGGAGAAGCGTTAAACCTCGTACACGGATAGTTTCTTCGAGCATCGCACGCTTAATGAAATGTGAACGGCGCTACAATGTTTCGCCCACCTTCCTCGCGTTTCCTCGTTTTCTCTCTTTTCCGCCTTCGATTCTCTCCCGTCCTTCTCTTCGACTTTTTTTTCTACTTTCCCATTTTTTCGATACCGATTTCGAATTCGTCTCGTTAATTTCCAAATTCGAAACTGAAATACGTTTCGATAATCCACTGAATGCGATCAATTTCTCTCGAGTCGTTTTTTAATTAAATTTCGAGATTCTAATTTATCAATAAATAGAAGGAACGAAAACTTTTCTCACGATAAAGATAAAGATAGCAAATGTTCTTTAAATGTTTGAATTTGTTTCTCTTTCGATCAAGAAAGAACAAACAACAATAAAAAGGTAAAACACGATGAATATAACAATCAATAGAGAACGATACAAGAATTGAAATGAAATACAAAATTACGGAACGAGATATCGCGATACCCGGCGAATTATTACGAAGCGATAAACGCACACGTTCAAGTACATTTTTACCTCGATCCCTTGACTTCTACAAACACGCTCTTACTTATCCTCGATTTGCATAACGCACACTTCAAATACGCTTTTTCATTCCGCTGAGCTTGGTCAAATGTTATTTGCCAATGCCGTAATACCGGTTGTCCGGCAACTCGTTTGCCGAAAATCTCTTCCACGATACGAACTTTCGCGCAAACGCGCTTTTATAACGACGCTTTCTTCCATTCTATCGCGAATAGAGATGTGGGCTAATTCTCGAGAGTAAATTTACGATCGTTTCTTTTACCGATCTTTCTTCCGATCCGACATTTTCGCCTTTTCTAATTATAGAGATCACCTGTTTGATCAGAATCTAGGAGCTTCGAATTCAAATATTCGACGAACGGACGAATTAATCGATTATCGAGAAAAATAAAAATAGTGTTACGAGCAAATAATTTTTCTATTAAACATCTTAATCTCAACAATTATTTCGATCTCTTTGACAGAAAATATATACAGAAAAATATGACAAATTATTCTTTCTCTCGAGGATAAATCCTTTTAAAAGATCTGCTTCGTACCTTTATTGTTCACGATAGAAACCACCGCGTCGACCTATTAGAAACTTCAGACGGATCAATTTTCGTGGTTTCAGGTTTAGAGGCCGGTTAATCCTCGTCAGCTGGTATTCGTTCCATCAGTGACACCGATTTCCTCGAGAACGGAAAACATAAAACACATCTACCTACCTACTATCAACTATAACGGAAATAGAACCGTGAGAATAGTTAAGAGAATCCTGTTTAACAATGTAAATAAGCATTTACGGGGAAATTAAAAGGGACGAAATCGTGTCGTGATAATTTTTCGATCGAGATATACGAAATTCGAAACGATCCACGATCGATAATTCGTGTATTATCGTTGTCTCTAGGATCGTTTAACATCGAACCTCGATCGAATTGAAAACGAAGAAACGATGAAACGAATAACGGTGGGATCGTTACGCGATCTTTGAACTGGATTATCGTGAAATAAATCGATATTCGAGCAGTCTTTTTTTTTTCCCTTCGTTAACCGGCTTGTGTTAAGCTAGCTTGCACAAATTTTTCATCTTGCGGGAAAAAAAAAGCAGGAAGGAGACGAGAAAAAAAGAACCTTCGCTTCGATTATATAATTGTTTCATGCTAATATGAAAATCGCGTACAGATTATTCGTTTTCAGATGTTAATGAAGAATTAGTCGCTCGTTCCGAGTTTGCTTCGTGTATTCTAGAATCCATGAAAAGACGACGTATCTTGGATGGATCGAAAGAAGAGAGATAAGTGGATTCAATTTGGCTCTTGCATCCATCTATCCTATTCTAATCCTCGTTGTTAATCCTCGAAATTATTCGCTTCATCGGAAATCCCATCGATCGAGGACACGCGATAATCCGCGTCTTCCACGTCTATAATTATTCGATAGATAATTGCGAAAATTGTTTATATATGATATAATTGATTAATTGAATCCTTCGATCATTGTAATGAAAGAAAAGAGGACGAACGATCAAGAAACGAGAAACATCTCCCATGTGAAAGATTGATCGAATATCGCGCGTTAAATCGAGAGAAACGAATTAAAATTGGATAGAATTTCAATTTTGTTGGCGTATTATATTACGAATAAATTGTAATAATATCAAAATCAAGGAATAATTAGGAACAACTATCGTAAATATAAATAATAATATAAAATCGATAATACGAAATTATTTAATCGAATTTCTCGATTTCTCGAACTTTTTCTTCCATTTTTTTTTTTTTCACCGATAAGAAATAAGAAGCGCGACTTCGATTTGAAACGAACCACGTACGTCTACGATGACGCCGTTTCCCGATAAGTGGTGCGAAGTCACGTTCGGATCAAGGTCCGCCAATGCTCCCCAACTTTCGCTCTTGACCTCGACATTTTTTTCAAAATCTTCCGACTTTGTCCTAACTGGAAAAGTATCGGCTCGTCTTACACGATCCGATCGTTCAAAGGATCGAACGAGAACGCCAAACCTTGTTCTACGTTATATTCCTCTTTCCGCTCGATCTTTCCCTCTTTTCGGGGTGTCGAAAAAAAACGACGGAAAAATTTTTTCCATATTTCCGAGCTATACCCAACGTTATATCGTTATAACGCGATTATTAACATCGATAGGCAAACCTTTTTCAAAGTATAAATCATCCATCGATATCACGAATCGCGAACAAACACACCGATTAAACGTATCTCTTCTTCGTAGAGTATAGTAACCGCGGTTAAACGCACTAAAGCTACTAAAAATAACGTATTTACCACGCTTATTGATATCACCCCCCCCCTCCCCTTCCTTTCTTTCTCCCTTCTCCATCTCCGTATCATCGCATTACTTTATCCGTCATTTAAAATAGTACGTGAAAATAAACGAATGCGAATAATTATTTTATGCGATGCAACGATGCAAAACGATTCAAATTATTTTCTTCTTCTTCTTCTTCTTCTTTTTTTTTTTTCTTTCTTTGACGATTACGAAAATACACGAATCGTATTTAAGAGGCGATATAATTTGCATGACGTAATTCTCATTCGATTGATAATAACAAAAATCGATTATTTCGAATAATTCTAAATAATTCCCACTCGGTAAAGCTGATTAAATACATTATTTATACCTAATTTGTAATTCTTCGTTGTTGTTGTTATTATCGAATAAATCGAATAAGAGAAAAAAAAAAAAAAAAAATAAAATGTTACGTTATCGATATAAACGCGTGTATATACATGGTAATGCCGACAATCTAATACGTCGAACACTTTGTATTTGTACACGTTTGCGTACACGACGGTGCAACGGTGTGTAAGCGAGTTCCATTGAATACAGGACGGTTGGACGTTTGGTAAAATTAGTACGCGTAACGTGTAATTTTTGATTCAACGTTCTTACATGCCTGTATATTATGCCTGCAAACGCTATAGACCGCTATTATTAGAGTTGTTCAAATAGACGAGAGAAAAAAAACAAGTAAAATTTAAACGAATTAAAATTATTAGAGTGTAGAATGAAACGTTCGAATTGTTCAAAATTGCTTATAAAATGTGCAACGTATATACAATCTTGTAATTCACCTACCATTTCTAACGCTTCGCTCTCGATTTTTTTCCTATTCGTTCTTCCGACAGAGAAAAAGCGAAGGAGAATCGAAGATTTCGTTGTGAACTACGAGTGAATGGAAAACTTGACGCACGATGATTCCAGGCTTAAAAATTTCAGGATGGAAAATGTTTGAGCGTGGTCGGAAAGTCTAATGGGATATGCATTTCGAATACATAGAGAAAAGGATCGGGTGAATGAAATACAACGAACGGTACGGTACGGTAATTGGTTTTTCAACCTTTCGCTAATAGAGGAGAGATAAGTAAAACACGCGAGCCCCACGACATTGTTCGATGAGAAAACAATTTACAAATTACCCGATTGCGTGAAGTTAATCGCAACAAACGTATAATTGATCGCGCGAAACGGTATCCAATTCTCGGTTGTACACGGATTGTTAAATCACGAGAGTAGGAAAAAATTTGAACCGATGTGAAATACCGTTTATAATAATTACACGGATGGAAAATTGACGAAAAAATCGTGGATTCGAACCACTCGTACGAAACGTACGAGTAATCGATCGATAATCGAACCGTTTCGCGATTCTAACGTACAATAAACGCGCGTAACAAACACGAAACAATCCCTTCTCTGCCTCGCCTCTGGAAATTCGCCGACGATGCAGAGCAAAAAAAAAAAAGCGAGAAAAATACTTGGTCTTGCTCGTTCGTTTTCAACGGGCGGCTATTTTCTTTATCTTTGAAAGATAACTCGCGCGACTCGTTCGTTACTCCTGATATTTCGCCAGAAATAATTTGTTGCAAAATAATAATCGAACGAACGAAATCATACTGGATTCTACTCGTATAATAATCATAAATAGCAAGAGATCAATCATACTTATTTTTCCGCTTTTAAGAATAATAATTTTCAAGCTTCGCAATCTAATCGATCTCGCAATCGATACTCCAACCTATTTAACTTATCGATATACCATTATAATTGTTCCTGTAATAGAGAATTGACCTATGCGATTAATATCGTTAAATATTATCGCGTTAAATAATTATATATATATATATAAAATGTACTTGTAAATGCAAAAATTGTAATTGAATAATATATTCGGTTGGGTTATTATTACTGGAAACTCAACCTCGCGTCTCTCGCGTCAAAGTTCAACGATGACCCAAGGATAGAATCAATCGGCTAAACAAGCTTTTACCAATACCGTTATTAAATCAAACTTGGAGAAAAACTTTTCACTTAACTTTTCTCGCTTGACGAATTATTTGTTCGCATTTGTTTCAAATCGAGATACTATTTCACTATTTTACAAATAATACTTGCTTTCCAAGCTTAAACGAAAACAAAACGATAATTATCCGCGCGATTCAATGGAACGACGAACACGAACTTCGATTCTATTGAAAATATCGATTCGAAATGATGAATAGGTAAGTAAAATGATATTTTGGAATTTGGAACGTGTTATTCTTAAATAAAATATTTGAATTATCAACGATTCGTACTGCGCGTTTGTTTCACAATGCGATCATTATTATTATTATTATTATTATTACAATTTCGTTCCAAGATTAGAACGATATTTAGACTCGATTTAAAATAGGTTGCGTCGTTGCGATGAAGAATCGCAATAAACTTTGTCTAATTTTTAGACTGCGTCGACAATCGCAATCGTAACTGACGAGAGACAAGATTGAGAAGAAAATACGACGAGGATGCATTTTATTCTTTTTTTTTTTTTTTCTTTTTTTCTTCAACTATACTTTTCCTTTCTCATCATCTATTTCTTCCTTTCTTTCCAAGCCTCGATAACGGATATATTGAATCATCATCTAAGCGTGATTCGACTCTTCTCTATGACACATAATGAAATAAATAACGATTAAAAAGGAACGATCGAAATGATATTGAAAGAAAAGATTATTCCTCTATCGTTTCGATGAATTTGATCATTATTTTTATTTGATTATTATTTTAGAAAAAATTCAAATTGCGCAAATTTCTTTTCTTCTCGTTACTTCGCATATAATAGATATTTCGAATTGAATACATACGTCGCTACCTTTGCCTTATGAATTTATCGCAACATATTTCACGAATTTCACAATTCTTTACGAGCGAGGAATTTCTCAATTGAAATTGTTCCATGTGTACATCATTAAAAATGAGTAATGTCGAAATCTCGACCGAACTTCAACTTGGATGATGAAATAATCGCGGTGTAAGTAAGAAAAAAAACTTTTTTTTTCCTTTTTCTTTTCTTTTTCTTTTTCTTTTTCTTTATTTTTTTCCCCCTCCTTCTTCTTTGTTTATTTTTTAAATACCTTTTCCATTTAAAAATGTACCGCTTTTTATTTTATCGATGATAACGATTACAAAATCCAAATGCAATACAATACATATCGCGAAAAGATTTTTAAAGGAACGTGTTTAAAAAAAAAATATATTCGTACACGAATATACGAATATACTATATTAATTTATAAATTTGCAAATTTTAATAACTCTCGATGTTTCTTCTTCTTCTTCTTTTTTTTCTATAATAAATCTTATTATATAACGTTCATTAATTGTAACGAAAATTTACAAAATTGCTTCGATTCGCAATTGAGAACCTCTATCACGGACCATGCTAAAAAACAGCCGAAACCAGATGAGACGAATAAATAAACGTTCGCATACGATAGAAGAATTGCATTTCTTACACCCTTTCGGTTCTCGGTTAAGAATAGGCATTTTAAACTATTTTAGGTCCAGCCTATACAATGCTACGTTCAAGATAACGCGTTCAACAAAATCAAATTCTAATTCTCTAATGAAGATTTCGATGTGATGCGCGAATGTCGTATTGCATAACTTTAACGAGAAAGTTGTTATAATTGGCTTGTAAAAATGATGCGTTAATGATTCGATTATTATAAAATCATGTTAAAATAATTATTATTGAGAAACGAATAAAATATCACGATCAAAATACGAACGGTATTTAAGCGAAAGATTTTGTTATATAGATATTCTCACGGATAAAACTAAAATAGACGTGTTATTTTCTATCTTCAATTCGTAACTGAAACCGAAATAAAAACGCTAATTTAATTTTTATCCTAGAGAATTTGGCACCAACAGATATTTCTATCTAATATCGTTCATTTTGCCTAATAAAGAAATTGTTAAAATTCTTAAAAATTTTTGAAATTTTCTTACCGTTTAACGATATACGATTAATTTTAACGGCGATTGGCCTCCATTTTTCCCTTCGCGCAACTTTGTCCCTTTCTTCCTGAAATTTTTCCCAATTAATATCCTACGAGAAAACAGGAAAAGAGATGGACACTCTAGCTTTCCATCTGGTCAGACCTGTTCAACGATAAAAACGTGGACACTGAATCGCGCGGATAGTCTGGTTACGCATGGACTACAATGTCATGCCACCGTTATGTAAAGAAACCCGATTTTTGATACGATCTCCCGGCATTAATTGCTCTTCGTAGATGCCCCATGCCAGATAAGAGATATCTGATTAGTTAGCACCGAACGACAGTCGTTATCTAGTTAAAAACGACATAACGAGTAGATATCTCGAGAACGGTAATGTGTGTAAATACTTTGTATATATTAAGTACACCGCATACATATCATATACATATATCATTTGTCCTGTGATCGTAACGTTCGATCGAAGTCTATAATAAATTTGTTTCCGATAGATGGAATAATAACTCTTAGATCTTTTTCCGAATTAATAATCCTCCTCTCCCTTTTTTATATTCCCTAATATTTTTTTCCCTCAAAATCCTTCGAGTTGTATCCAAAACTTAAATTTAAAATTGCAATTTATTTTAAAATTGCAATTACAATTTTATTTTTATATTATCGCGCTTGATGGAAGCGTATTTTCTAGAGATAGTAAAATCCATATTTAAATTAATTAATTTTCACATTTCATAAAATTAATGTATACAAGAAAATATTCTTTGCTTTCGCTTAATTTTTTTTTTTTTTTTTTTTTTTTTTTACATCGTCCATCTACTATACTAGTACTCAACGTTCGTAACTTCATTTAAATCAAAGTCGAATTATTAAATAAGACGATCGATTACCGTCTTTTTCCGTTTATTTATTATATACTAGTTTCTCGAGAACGTGTGTTATATATCTGTTTCTAAAAATATAATGAAAAAAAAATAACTCGGATCAAAATGAAAAAAAGAATTTTTTTTTTTTCTATATCAATAATCTATATCAATTATACATTTCAGTGATATTTTAAAACCTAATTATACGAACTGTCGTTATTATCATTGATTATTTTAACTAAATAATTATTAATCTATTCATAAATCTATTCACACACAAACGCTGATCGATTAATAACTCGATTGATCGTTTAATTTTTAATTTTGTAATTCGTAATTCGTTTCGTAATGATAAATTACTTAATAACTCTTGTTGAATTGTGAAATTATTATTTTATAAACAAATTATTATTTTTTAAACAAATTAAAATATATTAAAAAAATTTGTTTCAATTTTTTTATCTTATAAATAAATGCAAGCTTTAAACGTATATAGAAATTTCTTTCGACTTTTCTCCTGTTTCTCTGCACTATGCTCGTAATGAAATGGCTGAAATGGTTAACGAATAAAGAATAGAGGGAAAAGTAAAAGATGAAATTTTGTTTCAATCCGATACTTTTACGAGCTATATGTGTACACGCGCGACATATAAAGAAACGATGTACTTATGTGCGAAGACAACGATCGGTATCCAACGTCACTTTCCTTTCGTTTTGCCGTGTACGAACTCATAACGAGTCAAACATTTCCATTCTTGCCATTTGCTTTCCTCGGTTCGCGACAAATATCAATTATTACTTTGTTCCATTTTCTTCTACCAACGTCTACCAATTTTTTATCCCATCTCTGCTACATAGGAAGAAGAGAAAAAAATTTCTATATCTATAATAATTTGATCAAATAAAAAAATTGACGACTACGATAATTGTAAATATAACTATTGTTATATCGATATACGATATATAATACATAGATATAATAGATAATATATAGATATGAATTAATTAAGAAAATATGCAAATCCAAACAATAGTGGCGATTATCTATCTAATTCAATAACGATTACGCGAATAAAAAGTAAAAGAAAAAAAAGTAAAAAGAAAATATGAAGAGCAAATTTTCCCGATCATTGAAACATGCCCTGTAATTATTTTTCAATACCAATAAATCCGTTAATAATCTATTCCATCGCGCAACTTACACTTGTTATACAATAATAAAAAACAATAATAAGATAATCTAAATTATTCCACTTTCTTCTCGCCACTCCATACACGTACACCGGCATACAGTCATCGTGACTGTTATTCTTCTTTTATCCATTGCGATTAATTGCCAACGTCCGTTATATACTATGACAAGAGAAAGCAATAATCCGCAAGATTCGTGTACCGAATTTTTTTATTCCGTTCGAATAATCAAAATTCATGGACATGAAACAAAGTTAAAAGTTCCGTAAAACGGAAGACAAACTGGTCACGTGAAACTGTTACGTAGGCGTGAACCGAGGAAAGAGAAGCGAAAAGGTTCTTGTCAATTTTCGCGATCAAGCGCGAAGAATAAACTGAGCCGTGTCTCGGTTGAAATGAAAGATTCGCGCGAGAGAAGCAATTGACTTCCATTCTCTACAAATTTCAGATACTTTAAAAAAGACCGGGATTTCTCGTGTCGAATATAATAATAAATTTTTAATATTTTATGATGCTTACCGCTAAGTAAAAATTTGCGATTGTTTCAAATCTCTTGATATATTTCCAATTAATTTATTTTTTTATTCGTTATTTTTTTGGTCGCTTCTTTATTTCTCGAAATTTCACTTGCACATATATCTAATTTCAAAAATTTCAATTTTTTATAAGTTTTAATTAATTGATATTTTATTGATATTTTAGACAATTCTATTTGTCTATCTTAGACTTTCCCCATGATATGATATTATTATTTTCAGAAGCTTGATGAAGAAGATTACAAATTAGATTGCCGTGTACACCGATCCTCAATTCTAAAACCCTAAATCTATCCTAAGTGATTCATATCCAACGTTCATAAATCATTTCTAATTTTAGATTAAATCATTTCGTTCAAAAATTCTTTGGATATTCCTATTTTGCGACCAATTAAATTTTCCACTTTTTATCATTTAATTATCTAATTTTTAATTTCATTTTTTTTATTTCCATTTATCCATTGTATATAATATTATATCATAAATTACGTATATAATATAATTACTTGATACAAAGATTTCTAATATATGTATAATTTGCAAATATATTGCAGCGTCGATACTGCGCATGACAAGATTAATACGATTACTCGTTCAGGTAACAGTGACACGGTGTGAACTGCCCTTGAGTGGTTGCAACATTGGCAACGTCGCAATTCCGTGTCACACTCTGCCGACAACAGCGACGATTTGAGAGTTTTCCACGTGAAGAAACTCGCATAATCTTGTAACTTGGACATATATACTGTGCTACACTATGTATCTGCAATATTTATATATGAATAAATAAGCATAATTAAAATAGCAATTCAACGAAACCGACGAAAAAAGAAAAAGAAAGAAAGAAAAAACTAAAAACGAAAACTTAGACTTTCCACGATGAAATTGAAGTAGTTTGATGTTTTCACTTCGGTAACCTGGATTACAAGTTTCTAACGAAAGTCGTGATAAAATTTTATCAAATTGATTAACACATTTGTGCATAAAATAAAACAAACAATGATAAATACCGTATTACTTTTATTATTATATTTAATGTATCGAACGAAAAGATTATCGTATTTAAAAAATTATGATCGTTCTTATAGAATATTTTACTTTATATCGTACTATATCGTATTTATTTTTTATATCGTATTATATCGTAAAATATTTTTATTTATTATTTTCAAAATATGTAAATATATTTGCAAAATACGTAATTTTAATATTTTAATTATTTTCATAAATCAAATCTTCCATTAATTAATTCTGTTCGAATTATTCTCTTATTAAATTGATTATAAATTTAAAGATGAAATAAATAAAATTATGGGATGAAATTTCATACATATCATCGAAACTTTAAAAAAATATGGATAAAACTACAGAAAAGTAATAGAAATTATATTATTATAAAAATAATGTTATTATTAGCTTTTAAACTATCATCCTTTGTATGTTTGAATATATTATTCAATATATATAACACTTAATAACACCAATTAATCTTTCTACTTTTACCGATTATCTTTCAAACATTAAATCATTTTAATATCATACGATCTTTTGTTAAAAAAATTTGAACAATAAAAAAATTTTTTTACGAAATCAAATTATATTTTAAAAAAAAATATAATTTACAAAAAAATCGATTATAGTTCAAAAAACATTTTTCGAAATATAATCGATTATTATTTAATTTTATATTATAAAATTATTAAATTTGAATATTTTAATATAAATACTAATTATGGCAAAAATTTAGCGATTAAAATATACGAAGCGAATAAAATAATTTGAAAAAATTTGAAATTGATCTAAAAAATTTACTAGAACCTAACCTAACCTTTTTCGATTTGTGCGTTATTTGTACGAAGCAAAACGCAGTGTAAATTCGAATCCAGGAGACCGAACTCGAAGAAACAAACAGTCACTGTTCGTGATAACGGTACGGTTTCTAAATACTGACCATGAAGACGAAATTACGTAAAATTATATTCCAAGTATCGAAACCGAGGTCGACGATGCCCTCATAGGTCTAAATTAATTGGTATCATATTATTCGAGAAAACGGTACTTGCCATTTATACAGATTACACGTAACGTAAAATGTCTTTCCTCTGGGAATGATTACTAATTCATTATGCGTTATGCAACAAATGATTGCGTGTACTAATGATGCGTTGTGTAAGTTTACGCATAATAAATATATACACAGGATACATAACGGTGCATTTTACGCCATGTTATTTTTACCTTGTGCTTAGAAACATATACGTTGCCAGATCTCTGTTTTCCGCTTATAACTTATTCGACGTTATTCTTTAAAACTGATCAAATTAAATGGGAAATAAATGGAAAAAAAATTTATCCATGCAACGATACCATAATTTCGATTATCTTCCCGTTTTCAAAATATGATATTATACAAAATATAGTAAACCAAGTTGAAACACAAAGAAATTACATCATCGATGTATGCATGGGATGACAACGTGCTTCGTTTCACGAGAAGAGAAGAAAAGAATATTGGATAGTGATCGAAAATTAAAGGTGTTTTCGCGAAAGGAAATGCGGTCAGGGCGTGAGTCAAGCAAGGCAAGGAAAGAAAGCCAAGGCAACGCTATTTTTCCCGTAGAGACGGACGGATGGATGATCGGACGACGTACGAATGAACGAGGTAGCGGAGGAACAGACAGACAAGCAAGTAAGTATACAGGCGAGCAAGCGGACGAACAGAGTCGGCCGATCGAGGCAGCAGCCGGCCGGCTTCATAGCAATGAGTTGGCAACGTTGCGTCGTACACCGGAGGATCTATATCCCAAGCTGGCGCGGTGCGGTGCGGCATGGCATGGCACGGTTCGGAGCGATTCGGTTCGATTCGACTCGGCTCTCGGCTGTACTCGGCACCAACCACGTGACTTTACTATACGCTAACTTGCTGTTCGATGGACATCGCGCGGGCCGATTTTGCTTGCTGCCTCTCTCTCTCTTCTCTCTCTCTCATCATTTTTACACTTTCTTTAGAATTTTTTAATTTTATATTATCATCATCACTTTATATTTAGGAATCTAATGTTATCGATCGCTATTTTGACCGGTCGGGTGCATTTAATGAGAAAAATTCATTATTTCCGCGTTCATCGAAGAGTGATATCGTCGAATAGAACGATCACCATAAAACAGGTCACGAAGAATGACGCGAAACTTTCATTTTATTCTAACTCCGCGATTTTAGTTTAACTCTCTTATTAATTTGCACACTTTTATTCCTAACGGACGCAATTGTTTCACGATGAACAACATGAATTTAATTAAACTGTTTCACGAAGAGTGTAACGCCTTGCGATCGATTCGTGATGATGAATCAGTTGTATAGTTTCGATGAGGCTTGCAACGCCCACGTCAAAGCAAGCCAAGTTTCTATTTCGCTACATGTGTCTCGCACGCGACTCTTTCTCTCTTTTTTACGATTGAATCAGGTCTTGCCGCGTTTTATCTTATATTTCGCGTGCCTTTACAATTTCTTCAATAATGACTGGTGGATGTCTTGTTTTTCGATACACTATTGTATCTTGTTTAATACAAGAGAATTGATATATAGGAGACGCGCAAATGAGATTATCTTCCATATCGTTTATCCTCTGTTCGGCAAGCTTGAAAACGAGTCAAGGAATTCGTTCTGGAGGCTGTTATTTTCGAATGTACCTTGACGTAGTATAGAGAAGAGTTTCTAAAATCTTATTTACGAGCTAATAAAACATATTGTCGAGAGCTAGCATAACGAGATATAGCGAGATATAAAAAGTTATCGCAATTTTACGAAGGAAAAGAAGGAAAAGTTGTATTCATCGATGCTATCGGAGTCTAAAACCAAGATTACCAAATCTTTTTCTCTGGACAGAACGAAATAGCCTCGACGCGTTCAGTGTTACGTGAAAACACATTCAAGTTTCGTTTCATCTGTTTTGAATTAAATCCATCGTTATGCAAGTACGCGATACTATGTATTCCCAATACAAAGCAAGGAAATAAATGTATCATTACGCAATGTCTTATCGAATAAGTTGTCTAATAGTGTTTAAAAATGTTACTATCATTTTCACACCATACGATAGCAACACCCTTTCCTTCTATTTTCCTCTACTTATATGTATATATGTATACTCGTTGACGAGACCATTGATTTTGTAACGATTATTCGCCACTTATGATTTATTTCCCCTATCTCTAAGCAACGGGAAAATCATTTCTCGTGCCATTAAAATCATGTTAGCAATCATACGAATATATCGACAAGTCTACGTGATTTGACGTTATATATTTGTCAAATATATTTACTAAAAATAATTCTAACATGCATACATATATATATATATATATATATATATATATATATATATATATATATATATATATATAAAATCGTTAATGACTTAATATTTATCGCGTGTACAGAAATTGTACAGAAAATCTTCTCATGAAAAATGAGTAAAAAAGAAAGAAACGCGTATATCATTCGTTGTTAGGTTTAAAAGTTAAAAAATTTAAGAGTTCTTTCCCTTTGAAGACTTGAATTGTGCCGACACCTGCTGCTCTTTTTTTCATTTTTTTTTTCTTTTTTTTCTTGTGCTCATCTCCTTCTCTCTACCTTAAAGGAAACCTTTTACATTCAACTTCTTCCAGTTTCTACTGAACCTATCTCGAGGCCCGTCTACCTGAAATACCTATTTCTTGTTCTTCTTCTTCGTATACTGAAAGACTCCTCCCGTTATACACGTTGCCTAAAACTATCTCGCTGCTTGTCTGTTGTTTCTCGTGGCTCTATCAACGTTAACACTTTCGCTAGAGGCTTGTCTGACTAGTCGTTTCTGTAATAGTAGGTTTTATATCGTAAGATATTGTATGGAATTTCTCGATAATTTAACATTTTCTTTCTTTTTCTCGTGGATTAAGAATAAGGTCGATTTTATCGTAAATTAAATTTATTTAATTTTCTATTATTTGTTTATAAGAGAAAAAAATTTTTAAATTACTTCGTTATACAAAATGATATGAAAATTGAATGTCGATCATCGATATTTTCGAATAGAAATGAAGATATTTCATAAACTTCCATTATAAATATTATTATTATTCATTCATTCATTCATTAACGCGCGCGCACATACATGTGTATTAATTCATTAATTTCTAATATCTGAAATCTATCATATCATCTTTCAATATTATCTCCAATTATCCTGTTTTATACGATAAGATGCTAAATATGATATAAATATAATAAAAATATTACTTTAAATTGTTGCTCGATATATAAATGCTCAATTTCAATATTCGGGATGCTCAATCTCTTTTAAACCATTCGTTAATTTAAAATGATACGCATTTAAAAAAACGCATAAAATATTTTTATTTCGTTTCTATGTATCGTTTCTATCTGATCTCTTGTAATTTTAGGAACCATTTCTGTTTTATTTATTTATTTTTTTTTTATTAATCAAATCTTGACTAATATATCATCATATGTATGTATATATAACAAATATACAAAATTATAAATATTCTTCAATACTTTTGATAAATGATTCACATTAGTTAACATCGATTACTATACACCGTTTAATATAAAATTCAAATAATATATGAGGAAAAAATATATAAAATCATAGCAAAATATTTAATATTTTAATGCATTACGAAAAATAAAGTAAATGATATATACAACAATTAAACTTTCTAAACTTTTAATATAATATATATATCGATTCATCTTTAATTTTATAGAATACAATAATACTTTTGCATGGAAAAATAATACAATTACAAATAATACAATTATACACGAAACTATTATATCAAGTTTTAAGCTAAATGAAAAATGGTAATAAGGAGACCGGAGGAAATGTATATAAAACTTTCGCCCATATAATTTCTCACTTAAGAGGTTAATTGTGTTAAACAACTAAGTAACAGATTCATTTGCTTTACATCTTAACTTCGACCAATGCATGCAACATGTGTGAATTTTCTTGTACATATGCGAAACACATCACGATATCAAAGTAACGAAATCGGTGATCTCTGAAATGCTTAAGTAAATAAACGATGTATGTACAAATTGGACGTTGAACGGGGACAAATTTCCCGTTTGTTATAAGCAACTTAAGATTAAAATAAAAATAAGAGAAAAAAAGAAGAAAATAAAGTGAAAGGGGAAAAAACCTTACCCTGCATTTTCAGCGGCAGCAATGGACATGTGCCTCCTCTCATCGAGGATGGCTGTTGTGTCAAACTGCCGGGAGAAATCCGTGGTAATGAGTTAAGAGTCACAGTCGAGTGTTCTCTTTCTACGCGATATGCCACTATCACCACTAACCTGTTTTCTTCACCATACCTTTACAACCAATAATATGGATATCAAATAATAAAGATATCACCACTGCGAATCAATAAACGTCACCCACTATTATCACCAACTTAACACTTTTCCAATGCGACAAATTTTCGAAATCTTTCCTTTCTTCCGTTCAACGCGAAAACTTTGCTTCTTTTTTTTCTTTTCTTTTCTTTTTACGTCAAATTCCAAACTATGATCAAAATCAAGTACATAACGGGAGTTTACAAAATGACGAATGGAAAAAATAATAATTCATTTCACTCTAAATTATTTCTTGTTTCGTCACCCGTTTGAATCTATGCGAAATAAGAAAAAAATCAAATCAAAACGAATAGGTTTTTTTTTCTCGACCGACACTCACTGATCGAACACGCGTTCTTAATTGCATCGTTCAATCGTATGCTTCTTTATTTACCGACATTCGGGATGTTCTTTACAATAGACACTGTTCACGTCACCAACGTAAAATCACTCGCGAAAAAAATCAAGATTAAGTACACATTTTTCTTCTTTGATCTTCTTTCTGCACTTTATATAACTCTATTTATCGACCGAGCACCGTCACTGTCGTCGTTTCCTTTTCGCCCTCGAACATCAGATTCACTTTTCGACACGCCACTTTCTCACTTATTCACGTACATATAGACAGATTTGTTAACCGTATGCGTAATCTACTGGCGAAAAATAGAAATCCTAGATATTTTATTTTTTTAACTTGTCGTTGCTACTATTCAGGAACGATCTCAGGTTTTCTGTTTATCCTCCAAATCTGGAATCGCTTATAAATATTCAATGACAGGCAATTCTCACCAAGATACTAAGCAGAGGACATCTCAATTGCCAATTATCTGATGGTTATTATATTTTTTGGGAATCGTCTTGCTGGAATTTTGAGTTTTCCACAATTTTTTTCATCCTTCTAGAAGTTTGTTACAGTTCTTCGTAATCTTGCCGATCCTGTTAAAGAAGAAAAATAATCGTTAAACAAAAGATCGAATGAACAACCGATTTGTTAGAAATGATAAACGTACGAATAAGTGAAAATTGTTATTGAAATATAGGAAAAGAAAATGAGGAGACTTTTGATGCGATATTTTATCCAAGATTCTTTGCATCGAGTAAGTAGTACAAGCAAAGCGGAAAGTGAAACCGATGCAATAAAACATAAATATAATACTTGTGAAACTTTAACGCTGTAACACTTTAATAAACTACTTATTCGTCATTATTATACAATAATTTTTTTTTATATAGTTATAAATTCTCAAAATATTATAATTATATAAAAAAAAAAATAATAAAAATTTTTCAATTATCATTTAACATATGTGTGAATAGGTACAAAATTCTAATATTAATTTTTTTACATCTACAATTATTCTTATTATCGACTTATTATTATATCAATTAATAAATCAAATAATAAACACATTTAATTTATATAAATTTTAATTAGATTATTTTTTTAAGACGAAGAATGTTTATTACTGTATCATATTCTCACGCATCACATGGCGTCGTACTTGACGACGCACTACTAATACAATGGTCTGCATATGCGCATGTCCACACCCCATTCTGCTTCCGAACATATGTAGACCGAGGCACGTTTAGGAAAAGTTGATCGATATTGTCGTCGACGCTTACGTTCTCTATTTCATATTCCACGGACACTACTTTCCCATCAAATTTCAAAATTCATTAACCAATTCTTTGATATCAAAGATAAACGCGAGAAAATGTTTTCGCTTAAGTTAAAATTATCCATCTAACCAATCTAATCAATCTTCTTGCTGTTCAAATAAAAAAAAATGCCAATATAGACTGAGATGAAATCTTTTTGACTATAATTTAATTATTTATATCTTTTAGAATCATTATTTTTTCAATATTTTTTATTTATCAATTTAATATTAATGACATATAAAAATTTTATATAAGTTATATTAATCGCAAATTAAAGAAGTTAATCATTTGAAATTTATAATAATGTTCGTCATTGCGTCAAATTTGCGTCAAATTGTATTAATTCTTTAATAGCGATTAATTATTGTTAATAATATTTTGAAAATCAAATTTATAAAAAAAAAATAATTAAATAATGATAAAAAGTACAAAATGGAAGATAAATTTGAAAATTGAAGAATTGGAAAAGCAAATACTTCGTCCTAATTTACAATTACACTTATCGATATTAGTTCTTAATATCACAAAGAAGAGATGTTTCATCTCGTTTCGAATAAAAAGTTTTTCGCAAAATACAACCGAAAGCGCGAGGAAATAAGTAAATACCTATGTGCGCGCCAGGCACGGCGCGTACAGCGAAGCGCGACGAACTTGACTCTCAAAGCAGTGGACCGTCCGACAAGTTAATAAAAACGGAACGTAGAGATCCCACTTTCTTATTATCGCACAAACAAGGTACAACACCCGCAATCATGTACACACTTTTATACTCACATGTGATAATAACTCACATAAGAAAAAAAAAAAAGAAAAAAAAAAAAGAAAAAAAAAATATCCCAATGATAACGCACAAAAATTATATTACACTCACTGACCGGTTCGACTGGAATAAAACTTGTTTGTTCATCCAAGTTCGTTCTACTTCAAACTTCTTCGTTTGCTTCTTCACTCATTTCATTTCATTTTATCGATCAGATAAGATGAAGCGCGTACAGATTAATTTTTTCTTTTGTTTTTTGTTTATCGTTTTTGAAGAAATTTTTATTCTGGGTTTGCCGAACGTTTTCTTCCACTTTGAAAGTTCACGCTGGTTGCGAGCGCAGTTTTCCGTAGAAAAACACAACGGGGCGCCACGAGATGTAGATACTTCTTTCTCACTTCTTCTTCTTCTTCTTTTTCTTTTTCTTCTTCTTTCTTCTTTATTCTATTTTATAGCCTTGTCTCACACGTGTCGAAAACGTGAAATCCTTTACCGAGATACAAAAACATATCGTTCGAGAAAAATCGATGGTCGAACATTGTAAATGAAAAAATGTCGATACTTTTACCATTTCAACTTTTTCTTCGCAATATTTGCGCATAATGTTTTATAAAGGTAAGACTTGTAGAACCTACATAGAATATGCAAATATGATTTGTCCTCCGTGTATATGTTTTATGCCTCACCCCTTTTTCTCTATTACCGTTCTCTTGCTACGCAACATATATATATACATATATATATATATATATACATATATACATACATATATATGTATACGCACATATATCTCTCTTTCTTTCTTATCTCTCTGTTTCCGTTTCTTCTCCTCTGTCTTTCACGATCTCGCTATTTCCTTTTCCTTCGTTCTGTATCAGTTTAGCCGTATGCACAGCTCTATACGTATTGTATGTAGTATATACGAGCGCGGCTACGTACACCATCCGTGTATACGAATACGAATGGCAGGCGCGCGCGCGCCTGTATTTGCGTTCGTGTGTGCACTTGATTAGCCTCGTGACGTCAGGGCACGATTACATCGCTCGCGATTGTCACTCAAATCGACAAGTAAAATTGCACAAGAATCCAGGCGGGAAAGGTGGTCGAAGACACGCGGACGAACCTCGGACCGCGAAACGACGGACGATCCGTCGCGCAACGGCTAAAGGCGGCAGCGAGCCTTCCCGCAAACCACCCGCGGTATTCGTGAAACGACTGACTCCATGCAACGATTGCAGTCATAGAGAAGACGGGAGGTGTTCCGTTAGATGGCACCACTGTTTATCGCAAGGGGGCTCCGGCGGCCGTATTGCGCTCCGTGTACCGCAACTCATCGAATACTGTCGAATTCTAACGATCACTCCCGATCCATTCCGAATACTTACGATTACGCACGAACGATTCAATATCAAGTGCACGACCCTCTCCGTTCTGATGAGCACATGGAATGATACGAATGATGATGCGTGCCATCAATTTTATTTGTACCCTTATTCCTTTATCGCTTCATAGAATGTTTATATTTCTTATTTCCCGATGCAATTCACCATTCGAAATTTTTATTATTATATTTTTATATTTAAACGTACAAAAAAAAAAAAGAAATTATCTTGTATTATACGATGTATGAAATAAACTTTTACTGATAATATAATACATATACGCATATATGTGTATATAACTACGTTTTTACATTATTATTCAAAAATATTCAGAAACTTGTTTATTTTTAACAGGAACTAATTTAATTATAGTTAATTATAAATAAAAAACAAACATTGACGATTTTTATTTTTTTTTCTTATGTATAATGGCAATATATCGTAATATATTATAATATGATAAAATTATTTATTAAAAATTAATATCCATTTAACATTATAATAGTTTTATTTTTTTTATTTTTGCAAATTATAAATCATTTTGTTAAATTCTATCAATAATCTATCATATTAATTCCAATAATGCGTCGTTTATTATCCATAGACATATCAGTAGATTAATTTTATATTTGAAAATAATATCAAATTTTTAAATATATAAATTATTTGAAATTATAATTTTTTTCTTGATTTTTTTTCTTGATTGATAAGTAGATAATATATATATATATATATATATATATATATTTATTATAATTCAAATTTTACATATTAAATTAATATAATCAATAATATAATATGTATATATATGAAATACAAAATAAAATTTTATGAAATTTTTATTTTTATTTTTATTAATTTTATTAAAAATTTACAATAATTAACAAAATATTTTTTCTTTTATTTTTAAATATTAAAAATATATCTCTAATATTCAAAATATTCAAATACTAAATATAAGCGAAAATGTACAGATCACTTTATTAGCATTAAAAATATATTTATATGTAGTATATGACTTAATTACTAATAAATTAGAAAAAAAAGTTATACAAAATATAATATTTAATATTTTTTAAAATCATATTTTATAGATTTATTAAAATATTTGAGTATCAAAATTTCATTTTATATCTATTTATCAAAAATTATTTTATTTTATCTTAAATATTCTTAAAATAATTCAATAAATAATACAATAAATAATTTCATAATTATACTACATTCTTCTTATATATTTGTTTTACTGAATACATATATCATAACACTCATATTATTTTTTAATATATAAAAATTAAAAATTTCAAATTATTTTTATTTATCATTTATTTATTTTTTTCTTTATTTATATATGTTAATAAAAATGGTAAAATATCAGGAAATTTTTCATTTACCAATTGTTCTATACTCTGCATATTGTTATTCAATAATGATAGATTAGTGCATGGTATTAATAATTTACAAACTGATGTTGAGCGTGCTATAAGTGCTTTATGTAAAGGGGTATAATCATCAGCATCTTTTAAATTAGGATTTGCATCATATTTTAACAAAAGTTCAACAATGTTATAGTGACCTTGCATAGCTGCTCTATGTAGAGCAGTGGCACGACCACAGCGTGTTTGTGCATTCACGGCTGCATCATTTTCTAATAACATATTACAAATTTTATAATGTCCATTTCTAGCTGCATAATGTAATGCGGTATATCCAGCTGAATCTTCTATATTAGCAGAAACACCTTTCTTTAATAATGTCTTTACACGATCCAAATCATTATATTGTGCTAAAAGTTACATAACTATTAGTAAAAAATAAAATCTTGAATATTTAAAATAATGTATTTAAAATTGAATAAATTTAATTATTTACCAGCATACCATATACCACGTTCAAACTCCATTTCCATTAGAGATTGATGAACACTGACATTAGTACTGCAGCATTTATTATGATCATTATAACTATGATTGTGCTCCATGTTTAATGTAGACTTAGTATCTGAGTGATTTACCTATCGTTCCATTCCAAAAAAAAATAAATAAATAAATAAATAAATAAAAATTGCACTTAAAATCTTTTTACTAAACAAGTTTAAGTATTAAATCATTATAGATGAAAAATAATTTTTCATAAATTATTATAAATAATAATGAAAATATATATGTAAAAAAGCATTTTTAGATTATATTAATCATATATTTTTTAACAAATTTTCATTTACAATATGCAAAAAAATTTATTTCATTTACATATATTTTATATATATATATATATATATATATATATATATATATATATATAGTGAATATATCGAATTCATATATGAAAATAAGATTGGTATATAAAATTGACTTTTATGTAACATATCGTGTTTCAATTATTTTATAATAAATAGAATATATCGATTAATTAGTATATAATTTCTTTTCATTTTGAAGCGTGATGCTGTGCTAACATATATTGAATACGATACAAATTCTATCGCACATTATATAATAATCTTAGTTTTGATTCCATTACATATTATATATTATAAATAATATTTTGAATATAGACAAAAAATAACAATTTTTTTTAGAATTAAAATGCATATTACATATCATGGAATTTAATATATCAAATGCATCAAATTTCTTTATTAAAAGAAAAATTCTGAATTTTAATATATTATTTAAAAGGTTGTTAATAATTTCTCCACAAATTAAAAATAATGAATAAAATTAAGTATATTTTTTTTTATCATTTCTATATTCTATTATATAATTTTATATGCTTGTTTAATGATCGTTTTCTATGCATTTTTAAATTAATATATAAAATAATTAACTATGAAAAAAAAAATTAATTTAATCGGAAATATATAGAAACTGGAATCTATATCTTATACAGTCTTATTAATATCATTATTATTAATATTATTATTATTATTATTATTATTATATATTAATTCATATATAAAAATGAACTGAAGACTTTTTATTTAAAATTCATTTGAAAATTGCAAAAATTAAATGCATTTAATATACATTTCGATGTATGATTGTTTTAATCTATTATACGAATACTTTTTACGAATATAATATGTGAAAAGTATTGCCAAAATTTTTCATGAAAAATTACTAATACAAATATATCTCATAAAAAGTACATATCTCGAGAGCAAGTTAAAAAATGTTGATAAAAATTTGATAATAAAAATGAACTTCATATACTATGTGTTTTACATGTATAAATTTTTCGTATATAAATAAATAATATAAATACTTTTTTTTCAATTTGCATGCATATTAGCAAGCTTACTCGCATTTGTCTTGTATATAAGTAGTACTTTTCTCTTATAAATATAATCCTGAGAATATAAATTGTTGACTTTACAATTCCCTTTGCAATGTCCAAAGTATTTCGGCCTCCCCCGTGCTACAAATAACTCGATATCCTAATTCTGCCAAGGCATTAATGATGGAAAAAGGTGGTCCTGTAATAAATTTTATTGCTCAAATTAAAAAAGAAATATCGTATTAATAAAACATATTAATATTGAATTTTGATAAAAATATTTGAATATAATATCTTAAAAAAATATTATTGCTATTTTATTATGAATTTAATAATATATAATATTCTTATAATAAATTTCTATATTTTATTGTTAAAAATTTAAAAATAATTTTAAATGATAAAAATATAATAAATATTATCAAGAAAAATATTATTAATCATAAATTTATTTCTATTAACATATTATCACTATTTTTATTATTAATTTCCTGATAAAATATATTATTTAAAGATTGCAATTGTATCTATTTGTTTTAGAGATATTTTTTAACATTTTTTATAATACTTTTATAAATTATATTACAACAATATTTCAAGAAATTGATTAGTTAAATATTTAAAAAATTATAATTATTCCAAGAAAAAAATATAAAAAGTAGACAATGGTAACCTTTAATCATAACACCGTTGACCACATCTGATCCAGAATTCGGAAAACGCTTGGAAAGAGCCAAAATTTCATCCGAATTTAAACCAAAGACAACACAATCATTCGCAAATGGAGATGCTTTTACACCAACATAATAGTAATTTTCATCATTTATTACATTGGCTAATTTTCCGATCATTGCATTTCCTGATTGCGACATTGTTCAGCTAAAAGGGGTTGCTAGACTTCGTTGTCTTTTACTGTTAAAAGAAAAATATTGCTTCTAAAATGCTGTTGGAAAAAATACAAAAATATTTTGTATCTTTTTTATTTTCTCTTGTAAAGAAAAAATTCGATTAGTATTATGTTTCAGATTAAATAGAGAAAAAATATTTCTTCTTAAATTGATAAAATGATATTATATACAATAATAATAACTATATATAATTTCCTAAATAAAAATCGAATATTTCTATATTAACAAAAAATAAACGTATAATTATGTATATAAAAAAAGTAAAATTTATATAATATAATTTAATTTCATAAATTTATGATTTAATTTTTTATATAGCAGAGGAAAAGATAAGTTATTACATATATGTTAATTACATATATGTTAATTAAAATAATATATTCTAATAATATAATTATAATAACATATATTTCTAATATATTATTTAAAAATATTGTATAATAAAATACATTATAATGATTTTATTTTAATTTAAAAAAAAAATCATGTTTCATCTTAAATTAATAAATTGATAATAATATTTTATATTTTCTTCATTATAATTTATATAATGAAGAAAATAAAAATATAATCATATGCATAAAAATGTAATTATATATATATATATATATATATATATATATCCATTCAACAGATAAAATTTGTTATAAAATTAAAATACAAATGAAATTATTTTTATTTCTATTTTATTTAGTCAATTATCTTATCTGTTTTTCTTTAAATTGCATCATACAAGTTTCATGGAATGCAACAAATTTCAGATTAAACTATTAACTTTTAAACTAAGCAACTTTTTTTAGTATCATTATTTTCAATTATATTATCTTGATTAGTCTAATTCCATTTATTATTTTGCATAATTAAAAATGCATATTTTGTTATATTACTGTTTTATATTTATAAGTATAATATATATATATATATATAATATAATAATAATTTTTTATAATTCTAATTATCTTTTAACTCTGTAACTATATGTAATATTCTGAACAATTGAATAATTTTTGTTTTTCTCTATTGTTTACAATTATCTATTGTGTATTTTATATTATTAAAATTATTAGATTTATATTTCTATATGTCATCTATGTAAAAAAAACATCTAATATTTTCTAAATACTTTGGACATTTCTCTTATATATTATAATATATTATAATATATTATATTATATATATATATATATATATGGTATTTTGAACGTATGATTACAAAATTTATAAAGTAATTACTTGAGTAATTACTTTTATTATATAAATTTAATTATTTAAATATAGTTTGTTATATATCAGCTATACTTTTTTTTAATTTTATATGTTTTATTTATTATATATATTTTATAAAATTTATAGTTTTAAAAATAGTAAATTCATTTAATAATAATAAAATAAAAATTTATTTATATAATATTATTTATAAATAATTATATAGATACAGAATCAAAACTAATATTTAACTTACATAAAAAAATAAACGTACTTAAAAATTAAAAGATATTATTACAATATAATTAAATATTATAATCAAAAATATATAATTAGCACAGCATCAAATCAATCTTATGTATTAATTATTTTATTTAAAATTTGTCAAATTTACTGAAATAAATCGTGTATAATGCAACTTTTACGCTTACAATAAAAATCAATAAAAAATTTGTAATATCAGTGAAAATTATTAATATATATATATATTAGCTTATAACAACAGAAAATTTTAGGCGAATTGCACAAAATGCCAAACAATATACGTAACCGTTAAATAAAATATATATGATACAAAATCAATGATATTGAATTAAACGTCAATTATTACATACATAACCTCTTTAAAACTATATTTGTGATTATTGCCATTTTTATAAAAAAAATAATAAAATTGATGACGAATATTTTTCAATTATATAAATGATATTTTAATTTCGACAATGTATTGAAATATATTGAAATTGTATAAAATTTAATATAATAGAACAATTTCACAATCAACATTACACGAAATATTGTTATATAGTTATATCGAAATATAGTTATTTTAACAAAAATACAAAAAACAAATACAAAAAGCATTTTTAATAAATTGATAGATTAATGAATTATACATTTATTGTATATTTTGTAATACATTGAATTTGTATTTAATCATAGTGTATTCTTTTTAACAAAGAAGATTTAATTATTATTATTATTATTATTATTATTATTATTATTATTATTATTATTATTATTATTACATTATTACAGCTGCTACTACTACTACTACTATTACTACTATTACTACTACTAGTACTATTACTATTATTATTATTATATACAAAAAAAATTATAAAAAATATATTTTATTGTTGCTATTATTTTTATTGTCGTTATTACATTTTTATTGTTTATATATATATTTAATAACTTTCTTTCCTCTGATGTTTAAAGTAATTTATATACATTATTTTAATTAATATACATTATTTTAATTAAAATTTTATATTAAAATTAAAAATATTTTGGAAATTCATATTTCTTTTCAATTTTAAAATATTAAAGATATATATAATATAGTATATTCAATTTTTAATTAAATATGTAAACGTATCTAATCATGTTATTATTAATGAGAATAAAAGTATATATATAATTGTTGTAATATCATACCTGTTTTAATAACAGGTTCAGGTTCAGGTTCAGAAAAATCTTTTCTCATAGTCCACATATACTCATTATAATCTTGTTTAACACTAGTACTTGAAGATGCTACGACTTTGTAACCAAGAACTTCTAAAGCAGTTAATATTACACAAGGATGTTGTAAATACACTATTGTCGAATCATCACTATATCCTCCAGAAGCAAAACGACTCAGTTGTTCTATATCGGATGCTACAACACGTGAATAATATTATATATAGTTATAATAGTTTTTGATATAATTTCGTATATTTTTTATTGTTTCAATATTTTTTTTCCGGATTTTTATATAAATTAAAACAGAAAAACAGAAAACAAGAATTATATAAAAGTCGTAGATTCTAACGGATTTCAAATAAAAAGTAATAAAATCAATCTTATTTACAATCTATATGATAATTTTTATCATTTTATCATGATAATAGATGATGATAATTGATGAAAAAACGATAGTAGATATATAATATTTTACTCAAAGTCATTAATATCATTTTTACATTTATGAAAAATATCAATTTAAATAAAATGAAAAAAATCGATAAATTTAAAATTTTTAATTATAATCATGACAATTCTTATATATCGTGACAAATATTATAATATTATTTTTATATACAATTTCATAAATTATAAATATCGAAATATTTTTTTTATTCAAAGTTATTAATCCGAATAAAAAAAATAATATACATATATATACATATATATATATATATATATATAGTGTGTGTGTTTTTTTTAATACGAATTTTTTGTATATTAATATGATTAATATTAATTATTGCTAGAAAAATATTATTATTATTAGTACAATTTTATTTATTAATAACAATTATTTATTAATAACAAAATATTTATTTATTTATTATAAAAATATTATATATATATGATAAATATTACATTTTGAAAATTTTCTAGAAAAGAATTCAATATTTAATATATATTTATAATTTATCGTCTATTTTTATTATTATTTTATGTTTGTATGCGTGGGCGTGCAAACATAAGAAAAATATATATATGTATAAATATTTTATACATATGTGATGTATATGTAAATATATTCGCGTGCGCACACACACATATATATGCACACATGCACACACGCAACACAACACACACACATCCAATTTTGATATAGTTGCATATATTATGAAAATATATAAATAATAGAAAATAAATAATAAAAACTTCCAAAAACTTCTCTTTATGAAAAATATAAAATAGA
The DNA here is from genome assembly GCF_003254395.2 of Apis mellifera. Classification (NCBI taxonomy): domain Eukaryota; kingdom Metazoa; phylum Arthropoda; class Insecta; order Hymenoptera; family Apidae; genus Apis; species Apis mellifera. The sequence continues at coordinate 7,137,686 of NC_037653.1, forward strand.
AAATATAAGATATTAAAAATTTATTGTATATTTAGAAAATATCAATTATCAACATTAAATTTATTTTTAAAATTATTAACATATACATGAATGAAGTAATATATAGTAATATATTATATTTGAATATAATAAGTAATATAAGTTTTTGAATTTCAAAATAAAGAATTATACCTTTAAGACCTGATACTAAAACTCTCCATGGATATCGATGACCATATGATGCAAGATTACCACGTACCAAAATGTATGGCATCTGTAATATTATTCTAAAACAAATTTATTTAATAATTAAATTATATTTAAAACATAATTATTTGTAAACATATAATTTGAGTTATATAAATATATACATAAAAACTTAATTTTTGATAATAAAAACTAAAATTTAAATGTAAAAATACATTTTAAATACAAATATGATATATACAAATATTTAACAATATTTATTATCAAACTTTGTTAAAATTTTGATTTGACCTAACCTAACCTATTATTTAAATAATGTATTACATGTAAATAAAGAAAATAAATTATTGTTTAATAATTGATATATTAAATATTTTTAATATTTATGATATAAGTGATATATATTTATTAATTTTTTCAAAATTATTTTATTTTTATTAATAAATTAAAAATTTTTATTTTTTATTTTTATAAATAAGTATTCACTAACTTTTTATATTTAAATTATGTGTATTCACCTGTTAACAGAAACTTTTTGATTCACTAATACTATTCTTAACCAAAAATTTTCTTATATTTTATTAATGATAATCAAAAACAATAAAGTAAATTAAATTTTTATCGACACTGTCAAGACTTTTAAACTTATGAAAAACTTCACGAAGTTATGTTAAACATAAATTCCAACCTTTAAAGAATAAATACATAACACAACATTTGCATGTACAAGCGCATGCTAACTAAACTATGTTAGTATTAACATTCATTCCCTACTACTTAAATTTGAAAAATATTTGATTGATTTTTAATTCAATTATTTTTTAAAATAAAATCCTTCAATAATTTTTCAATTAATTATCATAAATAATTTTAATTTCTATTATTTAGAAATATATAATTTATGAAAAATGAAGAAAGATAAATTAAAATAAAGGTTATTACATAGGTTATTAGAAAGATTATTAATTAAATTACTTAAATTAAATTATATTTTAATTTTTATTTGCTTTATATAAAAGTGTATTAAAAATTCATAAATATATATATATTATAAATATATATTATAAATATTATATATATATATAATAAAAAATATTAAATATTTTCAATTATATTGCTATTCTGTATAAAAAGATTTAAATTATTTTTTTCTATTTAAATTATATAATAATAATATAATAAAGATATTTTATATATTTTTTAATATTTTTATGTATAAAATTTAATGACATATGAATATTATAATAAGATACGTATAACAATATTTTATATTATTAAACAAATTTTCAATTTTTCATACAAATATTTTATATAAATATTTTATTAAATAAGAATATATATTATAATTTCAGATATTTAAATATTAATTATAGAGTGTTACATTGTTTATTGTAATTGCAATTTTTAAATACTTATTAATTGATTAATAATAAATATTAATCAATTTTACAAATAAAATAGAAAAAAAAACCAATCAATATCTTCGTTTAAATAGAATTGAAATACGGTTGGTTCATATACTTGTAATGAATCATATGAATCGTATATCAATTGGTAATAATAATTTTTATATTTGATATATAAAAATATATGTAATTTAGCATAAATTTTGAGATATTTTTTTATAATATAACAAATAATTTGATTAATTATTTAATTTTGAAATATATTACAATTCGTATATACACTCAGAATTATTGCCATTATAATAAAATGATATCTATCTTTCTTTATCTTTCTATGGTCTAACAAAATTATAGATTCGAAAATATTATACTTACAACTGGAAAAATTATTTTCATTTATATTTTTAAAACGTATAATTGTATTATTAAAATTAAATTTGTATAACGCATTAGTATAGATTAATAAAAAGAATAATTAAAAAGTAGTGACAGGTGGTTTGACATTTATTCGCCGCCATCGTTATTAGCGACAGTGATCTGCCATATTGCGCGTGATATAAAGAATTGCAATACATTTACATTATTACAATTATTATTTGTATTTTTAATACAAGTACTTATTGTTTATGTAGTAATAATATTTTAACAAAATCTTTATAATACAATTTGTGGGAAAACATTCCACAGTAGTATACTGCAAAACGGTGAGTAGACAACGATGCATTGTTGACATCAGAAACTTTTTTGTAGCAAACAGTTGTCATCAAAGAAATTGCAATTTGATTGTTTGTATTTATAAATTTCAAAACTACTATTTATCATATTTTTTTATATAATAATTTATAACTTCTTCAATATTTTTAAATAATATTGTGATAATTGTAATTTAAACAATTATTATTTTATCATTAATATTTTATTGAAAAACATTTGAATAAGCATATCTTTACATAGTATTATTATATTTTTATAACCATAGTATATTATTATTTTAATTTCTACAAAATAATATTCTAATAAAATGATTAATATTAATGTGATATCATTTAATATATATAATTTTTCTATGAACTTATTCATTATTAACAAAATAATCATTCAATTTATTAATAATCATAATAAAATTTTATTTATTATTTTAATATTTATGAAAAATTTGTTTGAAACATTGATATTACATTTATCAATTATGTTATAATGATTATGTATAATGATATACTTACAATTATTATTTTTATGTAAATTTATTTTTATGTATAATGAAAATATTTTTTATAATTTTTTTCATTGTATTATTGTCACTTATGGATTCTTTTTTGTTATGTATTTTTAATATATCATATGCTTAATAAATTTTATTTTAAATTATACAATGTTTAGTGTTCTATAATATATCTATGTTTTGGATATTATATTAATATGAAAATTAAAAAAATTGCATATAATATTGATTTTGATATATAAACTTATATTATATTAATTTATATATTTTGCAAGAATTTAAAGATTTATAAATTATGTATTTACAGATAAAACATGTCAACAGGACCATATAATTATTCTTATATCTTCAAATACATTATTATAGGAGATATGGGAGTAGGAAAATCATGCTTACTTCATCAGTTTACAGAAAAAAAATGTAAGTTATTAGTGTTATAATTGAAAAAAATGAATAGAATAAAGATGTTATAATTAAAGGTTAAAAGTATATTATTTTTATAATATCAGAAATATATTTATATTTTATAAATATATTTATATTTATATTATTATAGATGAATAAAATATTTAAAAATAATAAAATATAATTCTTATAATCTTTATAAATAATACAAATTTATATTTCATATAAATTATTAAATATCTTTTAAAATAACATAGAAAATATTTTCTATATTATAGTTATGGCAGATTGCCCACATACTATTGGTGTTGAGTTTGGAACAAGAATTATTGAAGTTGCAGGGCAAAAAATAAAATTACAAATATGGGATACTGCTGGTCAAGAACGTTTTAGAGCAGTTACTAGGTCTATATGCTCTTATAATTATTAAATTGTAATATTTTAAATAAAAAAGGCAATAACAAAATAGATATATATTTGTCTACATAATTATAGATCTATATATATATATATATATATATATACATATATACACATATATATTATAGATCTTATTACCGAGGTGCAGCTGGAGCATTAATGGTCTATGACATAACTCGTCGTTCAACTTATAATCATCTTAGCAGCTGGCTTACAGATACAAGGAATTTAACAAATCCAAGCACTGTATGCAAAATATGATATTTTACATAATGGTATTTACGTCTGTAAAGTGTAAACTACATTGATGCAGAACTGTTGAATGATGTATTTCTCATACTCTATAAATAATAGGTTTATACTATTTATATAAAAAAAAATTTTACATATTGTATTTACAGGTTATATTCTTAATCGGAAATAAAAGTGATTTAGAAGGTCAACGAGATGTTACTTATGAAGAAGCAAAACAATTTGCTGATGAAAATGGTCTTATGTTTGTAGAAGCTAGTGCAAAAACGTAAGCTTAAGTTATGCAATTAAAATATAGATCTATAATAAAATTATATAATTAGAAAAAATTATATTTCATGTTTTTTTTCTTAGAGGCCACAATGTTGAAGAGGCCTTTTTGGAAACAGCAAAAAAAATATTTCAAAGTATACAAGATGGCCGGTCAGTAAAAACTGATTTTAGTTGCAATATAATTTGATTAATACAATTTCAAATTTTTATTAAAAATTTTATTTTAATAATTTAATAATTTGTTTATAGTTTGGATTTAAATGCAGCTGAATCTGGAGTTCAACATAATCCAAGTCAACCAGGTCGTACTAATCTTCAAGGTGTATCTAATGAACAACAAGGTGGAAAAGATTCTTGCTCCTGTTAGGTTTATATTTGTTTGTATATAGAAATATGAATTCATCGGTACTATTGATGCATATATGATTTGTACTAAGTATAGTAAGCAAATAGTCTCCTGTCTTTATCCCTTTCATATGAGATCTATTCAAAAAGAGATATCAATTTTTTTTCTAGTTAGATTTGATTTACAGAAATGAAATACAGATATATGATTTAGTCTACATATGCATATAAATTGTACTGATAACAGTAATTCTGTATTAACATTGAAAATGATATTGATATTTCAATGTTAAAGCTTTTTTATGGTTATTGTAATTTGCATATATGCAAATATTATTGCATATGCTGTATACTTTATTGCATAAAAAAATTGAATATTAGGTATATATTGTACTCACAAATCTTACACATATATTGTACACATGTACATGTACATGATATAAAATATTTACTTAATCACAAAAGAATATGATAAATGTGAATGTGACGCAGCCAAATAAGATAAACATTTATCATTGTAAATTGAATTTGTGTAACAAGATTGAGCACGTTTGATCATGTTTGTTATATAATTTGCAATTTGAAAGTTATTGTATTATAATCTTAAGTGCAAAAGATTGTTAATATATCTGAATTTCTCAATAGCATCAGAGTTGTCATAAAGTCGCATAATGAAAAATAGAATTAATGTCAACTCTAGTGTTCCATAATTACAACTCCACTTTCATATCATACAAAACATATAAATTGCTAATTTAAACTTAAATATATAATTTTTATTTTCAGTTTGAAAAACATTTTAATTTTTAAGTATTTTGGAATGTTCTATGTTTCTAATTTGATAAAAAAAATATTTAATAATACAATACATTATTATAATTAATATATAATATAATTACATTATCATTGCTATTATTTCAAAGATTTTAAAAACTATTAGTCCTTCCTTTTAATAAGACATATTTTTCATGACATTACATTATATTTATCAACATTCTTACACAGCTAAAAATGTATTAATTTATATATTTGATATTATATGTTTAATCTTTATTCTCATTTCATGTTATATTAATTTTAAAAAATGGAAAAAAAAATTATTTAAAATTTTTTATTATTTTAATTGACAGCTATATTATGTTTAGTAGTAAATTTTTTTAAAATTACAATTTTACATATTATCTTTGATTGAGATAAACAACAAGAAATTTATTTAAAATAAAGCAGAACAATTTATTTAAGATAGAACATTATGTTATTTTTAATTTAATAAAATAGATTAAATTACTATTTACATTCTATTTAACATATTGTAAAATTATCTTATAGTTTATATTGATAAGAAATACAAAACATTATTTTAAATAAATTTGATCAAGATTTTTTAGACTCATTTAAAATAATTGTTATTTTATAATGTAAGTTTAAAACCTAATTTAAATTTCAATTACTCATCAATATATTTTTCATATCTTGTACATATAAATAATTAATAATAAAAATAAATATTTATATTATAGCTATATTAATATTATTGATTTTACTTAATATTGAGATAAAAATCATGTATGAAGAAATATATTATCATTATAATTTTTTTATAACTTTAAAAAAATAGAGATAATACAAATCATGTAAAAAATTGATAGCATATTTGGTTTAATTTTCTCTTAAATTTAATATGTCATACAATTATATATAGATATAATGTTATTTCACACAGATAAATATATATCTCATTATTTCATATTTTCGATTTTTAAGTTATTACAAATGATTTTAAAATATGAATTTAAAAAGATTTTATATTTCTTTATAATATATAATATATATAATATCTTTTTTCCTAATTATTAGATTCATTCTATTTTATTATTATTTTTTTGTATAATTGTTCTTAATAGAATTTTTTATTAGAATTTTATATTAATAAAAAAAATTTATATAATTTATATATTAATAAAAAATTTTTATATAATAAAAAAGTTTTCAAATTATTAAATTATGATTAATAAATTTAAAATATTTAATAATATTTTTCATAGATTAAATAATAACATATTTAATTTTACCGCCTAAATTCGTTATAAAAATAATTTAAAAATATAAAACGTAACAATTGAATTAGATGTATAAATTTAACTTCATCAGACATATAAGAGAAAGATTAAATTGTTATAACATAGTAAATTTTCAAGTTAAAAATTGTTCTACAATGAATTACCAATATATTTATATTATTTTTATGATTGGTATAATGTTTTGTTTAATAAAGGGGTGAGTTATTTTTAATAATAACACATATCAATATATTTTTTTTTATAAAAATCTAATTTTATTTCATGAAATAATATTGAATAAATGTTTGTTTATAAAAATTAAAGAATATTTATGACATATTAATTTTATCAAAAAAAATTATTTTTTATATTTATTTATTTTGATAAATTTTAATGGTATTTTAAAATTACTTTGTTACATTTTTAGCTTAATTGATTTTAATTCATAATATGTATACATTATGAACATATTACATGTTGAATATCTTAAATCTTTTACTTAATATTGTTTTTAAAATAATAGTATATTAAATATTAGTATAAAGTTATAAATTAATTATTAATAGTTATAATAGATAATAATAATAATTAATTATAATAATAATTAAAAATTTATGTTAACAATATAATTTTTTATTTCTTTTTTAATTTCCATTTCTTATTCATATTTATTATAACCTGTTTTTATCATCGTGTTATACAAGAAATTTGTAAAGATTTATTAATATGTAAGTTTTAATAATAATATTTAAATATTCTACTATTATATGTCGTAAAAAATATATTATTGTTTTACATACAATCTATATTTTAATATTTTTTTTTGCTAAATTTTGTTTGATATCAAAAATTTTTATATTTTTTTATATAAACATATTTAACAAATAAAGCTCAAAAAAAATACTAGTTCTATCATTTGTTTAAGGCAAAGTAACAATGATGGTTTAAAACATGAAAATTTAGAATATTTTAAAATTATAAAAAAAAAGTTTAATATTCTTACATATATCATTCATTCGCTGCAGTGACATAATTTAAAAATTATAATTTTTTATTTATTAATATAGAAATAACCATTTTGTTAATAGAATTTTAAATTTGAAATGAGAATTTAAAATTTTAATGAATTTTAATTTTCACAAAGATTGAAAACATTAAATTCATTTTAAAATTGTAATTTTTATATTATGTTGTTATTGCAGTAAATGAGCAATACAATAAAAATGTTTTCAAATAATCAAATTTATTTTTTATTTTTATAATTTATTAGGCATAAGGAAATACTTTTTGATTTTACAACTGTAGAAAATGTAGATAATTGGAAAGAAATATCTGATACTGTAAGAACAGTAGGAAAGTCAAAAGCTGTTTTAGTATTGCAAACAACACAAATTTTTCAATATGCTGTATTCTTTACTCTTTTGAATCCACAACTAAATGGTGCAGGTTTTGCAGGAATACGTACAATTACTAATTTAAATTTATCTAATTTTAAAAATGTTGAAATCAATTGTCGAGGACAAGGCAGCAATATATACTATAAAGTTGTTCTTAGACATAAAGGTCTTCATTCAAATAAAGATATAACATATGAACAATTTTTTACGGTAAATTTTAGTCACATTATTTTAAATTATTTCTAAAAACAATACAAAAAAATTATTAAATTATAATAAAATTTTCTGGATATATTTAAATTACACTATTATTAATTATTTAAAAAGTTTTAAATAAAAATAATTTCCAAATATATGTTAATTTAATATAAAAATCATATTAAATCACATTAGGCACCAATGTCAAATATTGATTTTTCAACTGTGATATTGCCTTTGAAAAATTTTAAACCATATTATCGTGGACGAGAAGTACCTGATGTAGAACCATTAGACACTGCAAATATTACAATGTTTGGTTTACAAATGTATGGTGGAGTTTATTTACCAATTAAACAAAAAGGTGTATCAGCATTAGAAGTAATAAATATATCAGCATCATAATTACTGTATGATATGAACAATATAAATATATAAGAAATTAAATTATTTCAATAATTTTATTAATTATTGATTTTGTCAATTATTTTAATTTATATTTTAAATAACAATTTGTAAAGGAAATAAAAAAATATACACGAATATGCGAAATTTATAAAATTATTTAATTATAGATGTATATATTTTAATCAAATATGTTAATTTCTCAATATTATTTATGTTAATTTGCATAAATGTAAATTAACAAGAATTTTTTAAATAAAAAATTTTTGAATAAAAAATGTGTTTCTTTTTTTGAATTTGTGTTTGAATAGAAACATTGTAATATATGGTTTTCTTTTAATTTTTTGAATATTCTTCTAATTAATTATTAATTATTTTATTAATGATAATTATTATTTTAAATTTATTACCAGTCATTTAAGTAACTTTCTTCAAGAACATTATATGATTTAAGATCGTGATTGAATCTGTAATAAAAACATACAACATACATGTATATATATATAAAATTTATAATATAATTATATATTATATATTATAATTATATTAATTTATAATATTTATAATATAATATATTAATATTAATATTAATTATATTAATATAAAAGTTATTTACTTACGTTTTAAATGCATCAACTATTTCCGGTACTTTCGATGGATGACATACAACAGTTGTTCTACATTCTTTTGGATCAAATAATGGTTTTAAGTATTGTGATGCTATACGATCCATATCTTCAATTGTTACTTCAGATACATGTTGTACCATTTGTTGAGTATAATCATGTGGTACATTTTTAAAATAAGACAATAATGATTGTTCTACTAAATCACCTACATTTTGTTCTTTTTCAATAATTTCAAATATTAAACAAGATTTTGCTGATTCAAAAAGTAATTTTTCCCATTTATTTTCAAAAATATGAATTTCCTATATTTAATTTAGTAAATAAATAATCCTATTTGTGTTTTAAATATCAAATATTTACTTAATTATAATTAAGCATACTTACTACAATTGATTTTGCTTCTTTATAAGCTGCTATAACATTTGTAGATTTATAAAGTGAAAAATATAATAGGCCATCATTTGGTTTAGGATAGATAGCATATCCATAAGATAGACCTTGACCTCTAATGAGTTTCCACATAGGACCCTTTTGTGATATTCATATTCAAATTAAATATTAAATATAATATAATTAAATATTATTAAATTATATTATATTAATTAAATTATATATTATATTTATTACATATTATATAATTATATTTCTTATATTTATATTCAATTATTATTTATTTACCTCTAATTGAGTTAAATATTTTATACAAACAAGTAAAGGAGCTAGATCTGGACTCTGGTAATCACTTATACATGGACAACACTGACATAAATAAGAAGATTCTATGCTACCTAATCCTGTAACGCACCCTCTAAATGGAATTTCATCTGGAGAATTTATCAGTGTAGAATCAGGAATGGCTTCAAGTCTGTATAATTATATATTTACGATTTATATGTAAATATTTATATGTAATTTGTAATTTAAATTGTTTTAAAAAACTAACTTAATCTTGCTTGATGTATCAAAAGTAGAAAAGTAAGTGTTCCATGGATTGTAAACATTTGGTACTTGAGCAGTTAATTTATCCACATTAGTTGCCATGTATAATACCATGTTTTTAGGTATTGTTAATAGTTCTCTAACTGATTCAATTTCAGATACAATTTCTTTTTGTCCTGTTTCATTATTCAAACGTTCTAGAACATTATTAAGGAATTTTTGTTGTCGTAACATACTAGATGTATAAGGATTGCTATCTAAAAATGCAAAATATTATTATTATTATTTACAATTATGTAACATATAATTCCTCGTAACATTCTTTTACCCTTATTATATATCAATCCTTTCATCAAATCATTTACTACTTTATTTCCTTGTCTCTTAACTTGAGCAACATCATTTACCATTTTTGCAGCTGTTATTTTCAATCTATCTGGAGTTAATTTAGTTTCATATAAAAGTTCTTTAATCCATTGTACACCTTTTTCATATTTTTCTATTTCAATCTAAAAATAACAGGTATTTAAAATTATTAAATAATTATAGAAAAACATTTATTTAATATAAAAAATTGTTACCTGAAGTATTAAAAGAGCACTGTAACTATATAATCCACATGAAAATTTCGAAGAATTAATTCCAATTCCAAGTGCAGTAGCATTGTTTGTAGTATCAGCTTCCAATTCAGCTACAATTTCTTCATACGGAATGAGTTGACCATTTCTCATTACTGGACATTCCATTATTATTTCCAGCAATAAAGGAATGTAAGGTTTATATTCTTTTTTGACATTTGAAGTATTCATAATAACAAACATCTGTAAAAGAAATATATATAATCAGTCAAAAGATATCAAATAATAAAAAAATAATGAATAGATAAAAAAATAATAAACATAATTATACATACATAAACAAAATTTGTATTAACATGATCCAAATATGTATAAAATGGCAATTTCGATACATCAAATCTAGAATGTTGTTTACTTGTTTCTGTTGTATAACTTTTAATGTAGTGGAAATTGATAAGATGAGTAGATGGTATAGGAACAGAACTCAATATTTCATCTGGTACTGGTATCTAAAAATATATTCATTAAAATGTTAAAAAAAATGAAATATATATTTATATATGCATGAATATAAAATTAAATACATTATTCTTAGCAATTGCTTCTTGTAATTTTCTTTCTTTCTCTTGAAGACCTTCTTTACCTAAATTTTCAATTTGTTTAGCAACACGAACTTTTTCTTTTTCAGTTAATTCATGTTTTTTTTCTAAACTGGGAATTCCTTTAACTATTACAAATGGAGGATCAATAAAATATGTTTTTAACAAATTTAACCAATAAGATTCAGGCTCAGTTTCTAATTTCCGAAAATCTTGTATTTCGTTCGTTCTTTGATCCAACTAAAATTATAGAAACAAATATCATTATTATAAAAATATTTTTGAATAAAATATTTTGTAATATATTCATTTAAAACTTACATCATCCTTAGAATTACCATAAAGTGCATATCCAAAAAGCATATGTGCAACAGAATCATGAGGTTCATTTTCTAAACAACTCAAAGTTTCAAGAATACGTCTATGAACAACTGTTTTCATTCGTTTCATATCAATTCCTTTTTCATACACATCATTCAATACTTTTAACAATTGATCTTTTATCAAAGGTATTTTTAATTTTGGTACACTTTCAAATTCAAGACATAGTTCAGATATTGTATATTTAGGATAAGAATAACCAACATTACTGGCATATGCATCATCAATTTCAACAAATTCTTTTTGCACTGGACTAACTGATGTATCTGTGAGATATTTTAAAAGTAATGTACAACCAATAAGATCATACATTTTATTATTAATAGAAGATCCTCTCCATGCAACATTCACTATTCCATTATCTTCATTATCACAAGGATAATATACATCTACATCAACAGTTTTAGTAAGAGGTGGTATAGGATTTTGCCAAGGTCTTTTAAAGAAACTTCTATTTCCCTAAAACATTTGTTACTTTTTGACTATGTTATACAAATAGTAAAAAATTTAAAATAAATTACAATGAATGAAATTTAATAACAAATAATTTTATATATACCTTTGCTATTATTTTCTTTTCTATGGTTTGTAATGCTTTAAATACATCTGCATGTTTTACTTGACCAGCGATTACTATTGTTAAATTCTCTGGTCTATAAAATTCTTGATGGTATTCTCTAATTTTTTCATTATTAGTACTTTCTCTTAAATTTTTTAGTGCTCCTGAAGAAATTATAATATTTTTCTTTTAAAAACAGTAATATATATTATTTAATATTTTCATTTTGAGATTGTAAAATTTTTAAGAAATTATATATTTTTACCTCCTACATTAGATTTATAACCACATCGTCCAGGAAAAAGTGCTCTTATCTGTTCCATGTATACCAAATATTCTCCTGTAGCTTCTTTCCCTTGCATTTCACAATAAACTACACCTGCATCTTCGCCTTCACCACTAACATGATGTATTTCAGTAAGAAAAGCTGCATCCTACAAAAATAAATTTTTTTTTTATTTTATTACTTTATAAATATTTTACATATATCTGTAAAATATATATGTAATGTAATGTAATTTTACATATATAATGTAAAATATTAAAAATTTATTATATATATTATATATTATACCGTAAGTAATGGATAAAGTATATGATCTAAATATATAGGCATTAAAGATAGAAATCCTTCACTTCCAGCAGTTATCATAGTATAAAAAGTAGAATCAATTTGTGTTGCAGCATTAGTACCAGATGCTAAACATCTATTGGCCAATAAGTCCAAAACACCTTTATATGGATAATCCTCACTACCCAGGAAAACAAGATGTTCCAATGTATGAGGTAGTCCATCATCATCATGTGCTTCAGTAGCTAAATCATGTATATATATAATAATATATCATAAATAAATATATTATATATATATATATATAAATATATTATATGTATATATATATAATATACATATATATAAATATATTATATATATAATATAAATATATACATATATTTATAAATATAAAATAATAATATAATATAAACACTATATTAAAATAATAAGAAATATAAAAACAAAAGAAATTACCAAGACAAAAGTAACCATTTACAACAGGTCCCTCAACGTCTGCAATACAAACAGTAATTCCAGTATCTCTGGATTTATAAATATGTACCGGTATTGTATCATTTGCTTTTATTGAATATATAAAGTCAAATGCTCCCATGTTTTCTCTTGGTGAATTGTCTACCGGCGCCATGTTATATCTCATTAAATTTCTGCTAACTTTAAAACTTTTTAAAAGCGATACCAATATTTAAATTTTTATATCTGAAGAAATGCAACTTACGTATAAAACAATCGACAAATTATTGAAATTATCAAGAGAGCATCAGAAGTCAAAGATGTACATATATTTCGAATAATACTTTAATTAAACTTCACTCTAGGATGTTTAAAATTTTGAATTCTTTTTATAATTTTTGACTAGTAGAATCAAAAAATATCAATCTTAACTATCGGAATTCATTAATTTAAAAATTGTATGTATGTTGCGTTTTTAAGCTATTTTATGGGTTACAAGATGCCATGTTGATCTTTTGCACAATCCTATTGGATAATAAAAGTATCTGTCGCGTCAAATTCGAATTTATTTTATTTTCAATTATTTATGTATTTATATGTATCTTCAAATTCATTTATGTATTTATATGTATCTTCAAATTCATACAGACAGATAGCGCTATAGTATTATTTGTTTTTTTTATCTATTTCTTTATTGCATATTCAAATATTTCATTGCATTGATACTAATACTGATTGTGAATTTAACCTAGATTCAGATGCAAAGTAAACAAAAAAGCAGGTGACAGTTATGGCAAGATATTCTAGTGAATCAGATTCAGATCATAATAGCAGATATCGACGAAGACGTAGTAGAAGATCTAGGTAAATAATTTAATCCTTTTCAAATTTAAGTGATATATAATATACACGCTTTATTTTATTTATACTTTATCATATTATTCTTATTTATTTATTTTTTTTCCGTATTTTACTTCGTTGATGTAAGTTTAAATATAAAAATATATTATAATTTCCATTAATATATTTAATATTACATTGACATGTAAAACTTTACAAGAAATATATTTATGATATCAAATTTTTCAGATCATCTACTTCAGATTCTAGTGATTCATCTCCTCATAGAAAAAGATCATCCAAACATTCAAAAACAAAACGTAGACATCGTTCACATTCGAGAAGCAGAGGCAGAGACAGAGATCACAATCAAAAGAATTATAAAAGTTCTAGAAACAGTAATTCAAAAGGAAGAGAAAGACATAGATATCATTCTAGGTCTAGATCTTCAGATTGTTCCAAAAGGAAAGCTAGATCTATTTCAAGAGAAAAATCTGGAAGTCGTTCAAGTAGTTCACAATCTAATGTGAAAACTATTGTATCTGAAAAAACTAAAAATGTTTTAATAAAAGGTAAAAATCATCATTATATTATATTAGATTATCTTTATTTATATAATTTATAATATCACATTAATATAATTTTATAATTAATCATATTAATCTAATATTGAATTATTTTCTATAGATGATTTTCCAATTGAACCTCGTTTTAAAGAAGGTGTATTAGAGGAAATTAATTCCGAAGGTTTTACACCCAAACAATTTTCATCTAATACAAAGGAAAAAAAGTTTAAAAATATTGTTATAGATATTAATGCAGATACTATACAAGTTCCAACAGTGGCTGAAATTCCTAATGGAACAGAGAGTATTTTTCATTCATCGGTAACATATTCATTTTTTTACTTTTATATACTTATATATACATATATAATAGATAATATAAATGAATATTATATATTTTATTTTCAAATGCTTTTCAGATAATGATCGATCAAGAAGCAAGATTTGATAAGTGGGTGAAAAAATTATATACTCTTAGACAAAAAGCTATAGCTGATTTAACACATTCAAATGTGACTTAATAGACGGATAATTTAATTTCGTTAAAATTGATCAATATAAATAAATGTTGTTAAAAAAAATGTATTTAATCATATAAGTTAAATTAAAAAAAAATAAATAAGATAAATATTTTATAATTATATTATATTTTACAACTCCTATTTTATAATTATTTTATAATATTTTATGAATCTTATAAATATACTTAAAATATTATTTTTTAGAATTTTTTTTTTTCTTTAATTTAATTTAATAAGAAACTATTTTTTTCTTTAATTTGAATATCAAAAACTTGAGTATTTAAAAATACTCTTGGTCTTATTTTATTCTTATTTTACTTTATACTTGTTAAATGCAATCAAGAAATGGCATTGATATTTATTTGTTGTCATATCGCATATGTTTCATTTGCGGCATTTTTGAAATTGCGTTGATTTCAATTTTTTATTCTATCTTTGTCTATTATTTGCTCTCTTTTTTTATACTGATTTTATGCAAAATTTATACATTCAAGAGATGGTACTTCAATATCCAATTTTCTTTATTGTTTTCTTTATTTAAAATAAAAATATATATAAAATATATCATGATACATAAAAATAATAATATGTATATATAATTAGATTATTACTATTACATATATATATATATATATATTATTTTATTTTATATATATATATATATATATATATATATATATATAATAAAATAATACGGTTCGAAATAAGCATTTGATTTATTATACGTGTATTTTCACGTATATTTTTGAAAGGAAATAAAATAGGAATCTTTATCAATCTGATAATTATATTACAAATAAGTGATTAATATAAAAATATTATTAATGTTATTATTATTCATTCGTATATATGAATAATTTTATAAGACATTTAAAATTAATCGTATACTTATATTATAAATTTTATGTTTACATAGCATGAAAGGTGTAAGTAAAAGACTGAACACATTATGGCCTACCGCAATTTTTATTTATGCGGACATTTCTTACTACAGCTACATTTTAAACATTGCTAAATATACATATAGTATGATAAATAATAATAAATATAAAATATATCTTAACAAACATTAAAGATTAGCATATATCTGGTAACGGTTATAAAGTTATAGATAAATCATGGAATATTTAAGGACAAATGCTTATTTCGAATATTATTTCGAAGAACAGAAATATTATAAGTAAATTGCAAATGTTAACATAATGCTAATAAATTAATTTATCATATGAGTTTTATCGTATATATCGAAAGAAAAAAAAAAGAAAAAGAAAAAAATTTGCATTTACTAAATCGAATAAACGATCTTGTTAGTATTATTATCATTTATATATATTCCATTATAAATGTATATATCGCGAAATTGTATATATCGCAAATAATATCTAACAGTATCATTTATTTTTAATTGTAAGAGAATTAACTTCGAGGTCTTTATGTATATCATACGAATAATTTTATACTAGGAAAGATACTGCGTCTGAAACAAACGAAGCATTACAATATTCGTTTTCAACGTTAAACGAATGATTTTTTTTATTTCTATCGTCGTTCAATTAAAAATATCCTAAAACGATCAAATACATTAGACATCGATATAAAAATTCGATTCGCCTAAAATTATTATCGTTCCCAATACAACTATGTTTCCACCGTTCCAGACAGAAACTATTCTGTGCGTTATAATAAACGTTGCCCCATGTATTCCTTTTTTGTAATACGCGCAATATATGTTGTTACACCTAGATAAATATTTAATATTGGTATCCTCCATTAGCTGCGGCATCGCCACCATTTCCAGATGGATATCCTCCATTACCATTGCCACCGTTGTTTCCGTTTCTATATCCACCATTCTCACCACCTGGTCTTGTAGATGGATATCCTCCTGTGAAATGAAATTACATTATTATATTTATGTAAATGTTGATACCGTTGCTAATAGAAAATGAAGATAGAGAATAAAAGATATATATATATATATATATATATATATGTATATACATACATATATATATATATATATATATATATATATATATATATATATGTATATACATACATATACATATTGATATTTTTTTTTTCTTTTTCAATAAAAAAATAAAATAACAACAAAATATTGGAAAAGTTTATATTACACTCGTTATAATCATGATATAGATTTAGATATAAACTAACTAACGTTAATGGTCAGAATTTTTACAGATACAGTTTAAATTATTTGTTTGGGTGAACAAGAATCGGGTAATATGATTAAATAAACGAATATTTTCAACAAGGAATATCTTAATTGACGATTAATTAAAATAGATATCGCATCTGATTACATACCATCACTAAAGTCAGATCCGCCGTTTGGCCTTCCCGATGAATAACCATTACCTCCTGGTCCACCACTTGGATATCCATTATCTCCACCATTACCTCCTGGTCCTCCAGATCCATATCCTTGAGAATTTGCTTCACCTTCGTATCTAATTTGAGGTTTAAATCCATCTTGATCAGCTTCGTATTCGACGATTTGTTTTCTACCATCGGGAAGCAGAACATTGAACTCTCCCTGTGCACGATCTCCATCTCTGCTTTCCGTATGGCCATAATCAGCTCCAGATTGCTCGTCTTTCACTTCATAAGAGAATTCGTATTTCGCAGGTTCCTAAAATTAGATATTGAAAAATATAAAAATAAGAATAAAACATATAAAAGTGATAAAAGACAAAGAGAATCGTTATTTTCATTTATATTATAACTTTTGTTAAAAATCGAAGATAAGATTGAAAATGATTTTTATGGTATAATGATTTATATTATATATAATCATTGAGAATAGGGACTCACGTTATTTTCATCTTGTCCATAACCTCCATTACCGTTGCCATTACCATTTGGACCACCGGATGGATAACCACCATTGTCTCCATTTGAGCCTCCAGAAGGATAACCACCGTTAGCACCACCATTTCCTGGTCCTCCCGAAGGATATCCACCATTGCCACCGTTTAATCCTCCGGAAGGATATCCATTACCACCATTATTTCCATTTCTGCCCGGTGCCCCATAAAGTCCCCCAAGTCTTCCTCCGTTTCTTTCAGGAGTACCATAGCTTCCCGATGGTCGTCCCCCATTTCCACCATTTCCACCATTTCCACCGTTTCTTCCTGGTGGTCCATAGAGGCCGGACGGACCTCCATTTCCACCATTAAAACCATTTCCATTTTCCGGAGGACCGTAACTGCTCGATGGACCGCCACCGAATCCATTTTTCCCATTGCTTCCACCGGTGAATCCATTTCCTCCACCAGGTGCTCCGTAACTGCTAGACGGTCTTCCCGCTCCATTTCCACCGTGTCCATTCGACGGAGGCCCATAAGAATTGGAAGGTTGACCACCACCGTAACCATTTCCTCTACCATTCCCATTCCCATTTCTTCCACCGTTTGTGCCAGGTCTTCCATTACCAGAACTATCGCCGTTGTAACCATTTCCACCAGTAGGTACTCCGTAACTGTTGGATATACCATTTCGACCGTTATCGCCTCCTCCGATCCCATTCTGCCCGTCGAAACCAGGTGGTCCGTATACGTTGGACGGTCCTCCGCCTCCTCCCCCATTACCATTCCCGCTAGGTGGCAGATACGAGTTGACCGGTGGTTCGGAACGTACCAAAGTGAGGGCTAAAACGAATACCGCTAATCCAATCTGCAAACGAAACGAACGAAATTTGAACGGATGGCTCGATCGAAACTTGCTTATCTCACGCGATTAGATGGATAGAAAGAGAAAAAAAAGTTGGAACCAAGAAAGGATTTTGAAACTCGGAAGAGATTAAACGGAATTTTTATATCAGGAAACGATTGTCCTGGCATTTCGAAACGGAATATCGTTTAATCGATACTCTTTTAGAGAATACTCGCTACGATCTACGATATGATGGATAAAATTTCTCTGATATTTCCGGACAATGTCGAATTTAGAATCAAAAGAATAATTCGCGTTGAGCAACATTGACGACGCAGAATAGCATTCCACGATGTACGAAACAATCCTCGCTACGCGCTTCGTTCTCCTCGATGCTTATATCAGTTGCAACAGATATAATTTCCCTCCTATCTCTCTGGATGCAAGTTTTCTCACCTTATACATGGCGAATGAATCGGTGTGTCTTTCCGTACAACAATAAATCTTGATCACCGACTTTTTCCCTCGTTTATCCTTGAGAAGGTGAGTCTCTGGATCACGCGAGGTGCTTCACCACCGCAAGCCTTTCGGATTCTATCTTTTCTGGCTATGCACACCTTCCGCCGTTGGATGGTGTCGAGGGAATGACAAAGTTTGGTTCTAATCCGCTTTATATATCCCAGGATTCATCCGTGTTTCTAGATCACGGTTTGGTACAAGCCGTAGGTATAGGATTTACAGCAAGGCACCGATGTAACTGTGTCACACGGTGGTGTTGAATCAGTCGGTGACGGTAGTGATGGTGAGCGAAGAAGAAGAGTGGGACCGTAGCAGCCACCTAGAGCCATGGATTCGTTCCATATTTCACGGGTTACGAATCCTATATCGTAACGCAATGCGGCGCATCATTAACTCGGAGCATCATCGCTCCTCTCATGCTCGATCCTCTCTCGCGCCGGATCGCGAGAGCGGGAACGAACAAGGATGCAGGACTCGGCAAGGATACGAACCTTCTAAGGATGCCAATTCGGATCGCTCGTCTTCGTTAACCGGCTTGATTAATACCTCTCCTCTGCTATATTCGAATTGGAAACTTTCACGAAATTGTTCGACGCTTTGCCGATTCTTCCATCGAACAACAACCCGGCGAATGAGACATTAAGCAATGGTTAAGCGAGCGAGTGTACTAATTACGAAGGTAACTATCTAATTAAGAGGCAGAACGCGTTGTTTAACGCGTGGTAAGGAACGATGATTGATCGGACGGTTTTGCTCGTTGATTAATTATCCGGTAAATTCGAATCTTTTTTTCCAAGCGTCCAAGCATGAAGCTGAGGTATCGAAGTTGGGGTGCAACCGCGTCCTCGCGTATAAATTGCGTTTCGATTATGCAACATGGAACGAAACATCTTCTTAATATATACTCGTTACGTGTATAATGATATTATTCGTATATCCATGATATATCGCGATAAGTATTCGCGAAAAATTGATATAATTATAAACAGTATAAATCCGAGATACTCTCTCGTGACTCGTAAAAAGCGGTTTTTTTTGACTTATCTTTTTGTCTCGAGGATAAAATGAGAATTTAATCGATGACGAAACTTGAACAGTCGAGAATTTTGGGAACAATTTTGTCAATTTCTCCTTCGGGTATTCGAACGCGTCGCGTTCTTCGCGATCATCAATCTAATTTCGCAATCGATAGATAAGTAACCTCCGATGGATTTGATACAGACCAATTTTTACATCGCGTAATAATACACTTTCCTCCTACTTTCGATTTCGCAATCGAACGGATTGCCATAACAGGTTGGTCCATTAACGTTCGCTTTACGTTTTGCATCATTTTTTTTTTTTTTTTTTTTTACACTGATGAGCTATTACTTTTACCGCTCGATCAAGCATTTAGATCGTCGAGATAAAATTAATCGCGATAAATATAACAACCGATAAAGGAAAAAATCAATTTTATATCGTTTAAAACCGTTTTCGTTAAATTTTTCGCTTCGGATCATAGTTCTGAAAAAATGTGGAGAGAACTCAATAAACGAGTAATAGATTTTACTCGCATGTTGGATTCAATCGTGTAAAATTTATACACGATAATACGTTATATATTCTTCAAGTTTGTTTCTTCGTTTTCACAAATGGGTTTGACAAGATCTTTAGGTCTTTTTTTTTATGATCGAGAAGAAGAAACGAGGAAAAAAAAAAAGAAGAACCATCTATGTGCACGAAATGATATAACGAAAGATTGTATAAAAAGTTAGATTCGCGTAATTCATCGCGTAGGGAAAACTTGAAAAGGAGAGATGGCAATTAAACCTATTATGTCCCATGCGGTTAAGGCAACGAAGCGACGCGACGCGTCGTGCTTTCAGTCACCGAGACTTTCCCATGCGTTTTTACAAAGTGCACGTCATTGAAACACGAAGGGGTTAAGAACATCGCTGCTTAAGATGCACATACGCGAATTCTGATCGAACGATCGAATTCATGCATCTTAATCGTATCTTTTACCATATACTTATGGGCACACAAATGAAACGATTCAAGATGATATTATCGATATCGATCAAATTGTACGAATCAGTTTTCAGCGTTCCAATATATCGAATATACTCGATATATTCGAATCAATTTAATTATCCAAAATTTTAATCGAAGATCGTATTTTAATTCAGTTTCGTATTTAAACAAATTATATTACAAGAATCGTTATTATAAAAAATAGAAGTAAAAAAGGGATAGACTTTTGTATTACGTCCATCTATAGAAAAAAAATGTATAAAAAGATCTGAATGTATAAAAATTTTGCAAATGAATTATCGGAAATAATCCCTTCAGACTTCCGATTCTTGTGGAAGATTTCTAATCTCGGTTAGATGATAGATATTTACGATAGGGGATATGATTAAAAAAATTAAATTAAAGCTTGATCGGTTTTAATTATTCGGGAAAATAAAATTATATGGAATTGAAATTAACAGGGGACGCGGTATACGAATTCAATGTGTACTGTCCAATGTGTACACACGCTCATATCCTGGATGCAGAAAGTTTGTGCAATCGGTGAACTCGTGCTGAATACAGGTGGTGGCAACGTGGGATGTTGGTTAAGATAGGGATACATTATGCAAGATTGCGTCACGGGTTTATTGTATCAGCACCTCATCGTACACGAGTAAGATAGCGCGTCGGGTATCTAAGATTTTTACGATCGGAGGATTTATGGTGTTGGCGAATCCTGAAATTCGTCTTAATCGGTTTAAAACAGTTTCGATTGTATCACGGCCGTGTCCGTTTTATTATAGCTACATCGGCCACGGTTTCGGCCGTCACTCGGAGGAATCCTCTCTGTTCGTGCATAAATCGCATCGCGCAACCGACGACGGTGCCAACCGACTGTTCAGATTTAATAAATGATCGAAGGAGGAGGGGGAGGAGGCCAACTGTTTTTACACTTGATAAAACGGATACCACGTTGGCGTTGATAGATCGCATCGTTCGAAATTTACTCACGGAATTCGATCAAACGATCAGAAAGATATTATCTTCTCGTGATCGAATGGGATCGATACGATTATACGATCATACGATTTCTAAAAACGCATTATAAACGCGTTCCATTTTATCATGTTACTTATCGTGCCTTATTTCGAGGTAAAAAAAAAAATAATAATAAATAAATAAATAAACGCGAACAAAGATAAACGAAGTGACGAATAGTTAAATTAATAAACTCGAGAAACTCGCTTAATAATTTTTTCGATGATTATCCAGTGGACAGTGGTAGCGCATCAACGAAGAAAGATGGCAAATTAGTTTCGGAGATAAGCGTTACGCAAAGCAATTGCTCGTAAGCTACGCTACGTATGCCGCCCGATTCTTCTTTCTTCTTACTCGTACGATGTAGCGTTAACGAGTTATATCCCGTCGTGATTATTAAATCATATCCTAACTAATTTTTTTCTTTGCTTTTACCTTCGAGAATCTTATTTCACCGATGTTTTTCATCTTGTCTTAAAATTTTCACTCATAATTTATATCTCTATCTACTCCTTACGTATCCTATATGAATGCAAAATATTATCCATATCGGAATAAAAAATAATTAAATGATTAATTGCCAATTGAAAAAAAATGAGATGAGAATGGGAATGGCAATGAATGAAAGATAACAAAGAGAAGGAAGAAAAGGATAAAGGATCGAGGAAATACAGATATATATCTGTATGCGAATGAGAAAAAAATTTGATGTACGAAATATACGATATATTGCAATTGAGAAGAATTCCGATATATAACTATCTTGTCGACATCTTTCTCTTACGATTTCGCAAGATTAATTTCATTTGATCAAAAATTATTGCGATCTCGTTAACAAAATGTTTCAAAAATCTCCTACGATAATTTTTTTTAAAATTCAAAGATGAAAAAAACTAAGATATGTATTTCTATGTACTCCACTGATATATCCACTGATACATCGTAATACGGAAGATTCGTGTCATTCGCAAATAATTCAATAATTCCTGTTCCTGTTATTTATGCAACTTGAATGTTATGCAACAAATAGAGAAACATATCCGTGGCGCGGCATAGTAGTCTAAAAAAAAGGACGGATCGCACGTTTACAAATTTAGCAATTCAAAATATGTTATCACGCTATCACGATCGATCGAAACGAGAGTGATAGTTTATCGGTGGATAGACGGCACGTTATAATGGGATGCGATCCGTTCTAAACTATGGCCATTTATTCCGATGAATCAGAGCGTGCTTTCTCTGAGTGAGCAAATGCGATATACATATACCAACGATTCGATGTACCGGTATATAATCGAGAAGTTTCACCACTTCTCTATTTGATCTGTGAAAGTGTTGTGGAAGCCTGTGTGTTGTGTCCGAAGATGAGCGCTCGTGCTACAGTTAGGTAATGTTCTTTTGCCTGATCTAATTTACTGTCCCTACATCGATCTACAACTGTCTCGCTGAATTGCAACACTCGCACCGTTAACGATGCAATGCGCTCATACTTTTCATATATATAACGCGATCGAGATCGCTTATTGCCGGTTAACGCGCCGCTGTCCTTAAGAATCTCATCGATTCTTTTTTCTTCTTATTATTCCTCATCATTTTCTCACCATTTTCATTCTCAAAATAATTTTACAATTGAAAAATTAGTTTTACTAATAATTACGTACTTTCCTTTAACGCGATTTATGTATAGGAAAGAAATTTTTTAAAAAAAACTTTTTATATGCGTTGAAAGCGAAATAACATTATAGAAAGAATATGATATTATATTTATAAAAAAAGTTAAATAAATAATATCTTTAAAACGATTTTCAACTTTTATTTGATTTATAAGTAATAAATTTCAGTATGTTTCGTTTCGAGAAACGAGGATTATGTTTCATCCAATTATCATATGTGTATTCGTAGAAATCTTCATATTGATCATATAGTTTGATTAATACTTTTCATTAATATCTTTGCTATCGCACAATAGAAATATTAAAATTAGATATATTAAAATAAGTCTTTATACTAATATAAAAGATATATTAGATACTATTTTTATTTAAAAAATTTATGTAAACATAATATAAGATATATACATATTATAAGATATCTAAGAAATCATTCTTGCTTACCAAAATTTTTATATTATTAGCAAAATTGATTATTCTTCTATTAATTTTTCATTAAGTAGTTCTTCTTATTAGATTCGATACCTATTATAAATTTAAAAGATATTGTATAATATTATTAATGTTACCAATAATGACGCTGAATATAAATATACTATGAAAATTATTAAAATTACCATCTATGAATCATAGTTGATTCAAAGATTTATTATTAAGATTACAATAAGATTACAATAAGATTATTTTATATTATATGATTACTTACTGATAATCCATGTTCGTATTATTTTAATGAGACGGAAAAGAAAAGTAATAATACATATGATAAAAAATCGATCAATAAATATATAGATGAAGTAATTTGCAGACTTTATGTAAAATACATAAAATCCATTATGGTTTGAATTTATATATTTTATATTTATGGAAAACGAAAAATTCTTGAATTTCTTGATGATAAGCAATAATAATCATATCATATATATATATTTATATAATCATATCATATGTATATATATATATATCAATTCTAACATCCTCTTCGTTCGTATAGAAATGACAGAAATGAAATAAGGCTACATGTTATAACAATGTATATAGTGTATTTAAGAATATGTTTAATAATATGTATTTAACACGTAAAGAGTATGTCATGGAATTCATTACATTAAGTGAAGAAATATATATATAATAAATCGTATTTATATTCGGACATTATAACGCGAAAGAAGTTATTCTTCTACGATATTTATAATATATATATATATATATATATATATATATATATATATATATATATATATATATATATATATATATATATATAAAATAATGAATATTAATGAATGTATTGCAGTATTAAAATTATTTTTCTTGTAAACATATCAAGTTTTTTTTTAATAGAATCAATGTGTGATTTATATTTTTTAATATTTTAATATATTGCATATTGTTTGCATTGTTTATGAAACCGTACTAAACTATTTATAATATAATTATTACTTACTTTACGAGTTTCTTGTTACAGTATATACATATAAATATTCAGATTCAGATTGTTTTACGATATAAATGCCCATTTTAAATAAATACTTATTAAATATTATAGAATACATATAATATACGATTCTTCTTTTTGATCTTGTAAAATATTTATGGAATTATATTTACAATACATTTAGCCTATAAAACAAAGATCAAAGACTTTTCGAGAATCAGCACCATCTCGCGTTTGGATTCTAAAAGATTCGATTCGTTAGTAGAAATATAGAATATGTAAGGAGGTATTTGTGACGCCATAAGTAGAAAAGGAGAATAATATTGTATGAGAAGGATAGAAAAAATATACCACTAACTTTGGTTATGTATCATCTAATATCCTTATCATGTTGACAATTAATTATTATTTTTACATTAAACATTTATGCACTTTTAAATTCAAATTTTAAAGTTGGATTTTACAGACAAGTAATTCTCATTTTTCATATTAATTTTAACGAAATTCTTTTCGATTAATTATTTATTAATGATTATCACAGAAAATGATTTTTTTCAATCATACTTTTTACTCTTTAATTAATTATCAATTTATTTATTTAAACAACAGTGAAATTATGAACAACAATTATATATGAAAACAGAGAAGAAAATAATGTCTCTGATATATATATATATATATTAATATTTAGAAATAAATCTTAGAGTAATAAAAAATTAACGATTAACGCGTCACATCGAACTGACATCATTGATACGCAATATGATTTTCATTAATTTTTTATTATTGTGAGATTTATTTTTAAATATATATATATATATATATATATATATATATATATATCAAAAACATTTATTCTTTTTCTATTTTGATGTACAATTTTTATACATAATTTTATTATTGTTGGTATATAAATAAATAATTTTATAACTTGATTTGAGAATAGGAAATTTATTACTTACTAAAACAATTTCTGTAATAATTAATTAATAAATAATTATTTAAACAAAATTTCACTTTAAAATTGATACGAAAAACTTCGTCCGTAGTTCTAGCTTTAAAATGCAAATTTTTATTAAAAAATTTATAATTAATTAATATTCAATATTGCGTTTTCAAAGTGACGAGACATATTAAATACAAAACTAATGATACATCTTTATTTTTCTTACACAATATTATTCTGCTTTTCTTTCTCTGATGTCACGATATATCTTCTTATACATTTTATGTTCCTACTAACTAATCGAAACTTTCAAGATCCAAACGCGAGATGGTGCTGATCTCCTTTTTCGATCTTTATTTTTCGTTAGAATTCGTTAGAATTCTTTTATAGAATTAAAAGAAGAAATTGGAATAAGATATTAATTATTATTTAAAGATTTTATTATATAATTCGAAATACCGTAAGAAGAAATAATAAAGAGAAAATATTCTCAGGAAAAGTAGATGTATTTGAAAAATATATATTAAATATATAAAACATACTATACATAAATAAATGTTTCAATATAAATATATTATTTTTTTAAGTTATGAATATTCATATAATTTTATTATTGTATTATTTATTTTTCATATTTTCTTTTTTTTTATATCGTATACATGTTCCAAAAATATTTATATATAAATTTATAAAAATATTTATATATTTTTTCTCTGTATCATATTTTTAAATTTTATACCGAACATATATATATTTTTATATTTTGTTTGTGTATGTGTGTGTGTGCGCGCGTGCATGCGCTGTTCTATTATATATTTATATACAGTATTATTACACAGTTTTGTATATTTTGGAATGTTTAAAGAATATATAAAACAAATTATATATTATTTATTATTTATATCTTATATCTCATTTCTTTTCCAATTATAATATATGTCTCTTATATGTCTCATATATCTCTTGATATAAAATTATAAAATGAAATAAAAATTTCCATTTTGTATTAAAAAAATATATCCAGAAAAGAATTTGTATATAAAATATCTTTTTATAATTGTAATAGCAAAAATTCATATTATATATATTAAATATTATAATTTTGTTTTATGAAATATGATTAGAAAAAAGATAGCAAAATGAAATTTTTCTATAAATTTTTGAAATTAAAAATTTTTATTTAAATTTTGCAATTTTTGATCAAAAAAATATAATTTAAAAGAAGATGATACAAAATATTCCTAATATTTTCAAAAATAAAAACTTTTGTACAAGATTACTTTTATTTTCTTCTTTTTTTATTTTTATAAATTAAAATTTTTATATTATAATATATGATTCTAATATTTGAACTTTCCATTATGTATAAATATTTCTATTTATATTCCTACGACGTGATATACAGATTATACAGAATTCAAAGAATTTCTTTTTCAAGATTATCAATTCATTAATGCATTTGCTAATTTAATGTCAATTTTTTGTATTTCAATTGCAGTGTATCTTGATCGTCCATTTCTTGTCACTATTAAACTATTAAACTATTAAACTATTAAACTATGTGAAAGATACAGAAGGTGAAAGAAACGGTAGCATTGCATATCTAGATGCACTAACATCTGAGCGAAAGGGCTGCGCAATTTTATTTTTCATCCACGAATAAGATAACGTGTGTAACTCTAGGATGCACTCCAATCTGAAAATATATTGCACAAATATACAATACACGTTAACAACATTGCCGTATAGATGGTGGAATAGTTAAAGACTGAATATCCGTGACAAGAGAGAATAAATCTGAACGGTAGTCTGTTATTCAGTCATGGATTGCTTCGAAACTGACACGAATAAGTGAAATAAAATTCATTGATTCATTGAACAATAATTGAACTTATACTATTACTTATACGTAAATTGATTGAACTTAATTATATAATTATATAATTATATAATTTTTAATAAATATAATAAAATATTTACAAAAAATAAAAATATATTTCAAATATACCGGTTTTTTCTGAAACTGAATAAAGATTCTTTATAGATATATACTATATATATATATATATATATTCATACATATCATTAATTCGTTTAGTGATTTTTGAAAAAAAATTATAAAAATTATATAATATATAATCTTAATCTAAAAATTATTAAGAATCAAAAAGAATTAACATATTACGATAATATTATAAGTATATATCATATTTTTTTCTTAATTTAAAATAAAATTCATTGGTAAGGTTATGTTAATATTAAGTTAAAACAAAATATAATTTTATTTTTTTCAATTATTTACAGAATTTCAAAAAATTATATTATAAAAGGAAATGAAAATTCAAAAATTATATTAATATTTTGTTAAAATATACAATATTGAAATTATATAAATATATCTATTATTATCATATAATAGAAAAACCTGATAAAATTATATTTGATATTTTTTATAAATAATTTTTTAATAAAAAAATTTTTAATAATAACTTATTATATAATAATAAGATATTTATTTATTTATAATATATATATAAAATCTTTCAATATAATTAAAGAAAAAAAGAAAATATATATGTCGATTCTTACGCGCATGCGATTTACGAATGGTGGGGAAATGATATTTTCCCTTTCTCGGAAAAAGATATTCCATATTTTTGGTCAAAGAGGAATATATACTCCTGTTTTAAAAAAAGAAAAAATGGTAAGATTATTACAATATATTCATAAAATAAAATACATTATTATTCTTTATAATATATGAAAAATAAAATATTTAACCTGCTTCAAAGTATATATAAAAATTGAAGTTTTTTTTCAATATTTCACAATTATTAATTTTAAAACTATTTGATAAATCTTTAAATTATTATTGTTAATTTTGACGTATGAATTCTATTTTAGATAAATTGATAATATATATATTATATATCATAATTTGTATTGTTTTTGGACATAACAACAAGTGGTTGAAATTTCATGAAGTTTCCATGTACAAATAACTTTTTTATAATTTTTTATAATTAAAATGATAAAAAACGAAATTTCGATTAAATTGTAATTAATCAACTGAAATAATAAATATAATTTTCTATTTATACAGAATTTGTTATATGTAGCAAAATAAAAAAAACGATCGACGTTCTATTCCTAATCGTATTGATCTCGTATTCTCGTTATCGTGATATTGTCAAATAAAATATTTTTCGTTATTATAATTTTGTCAAATTAACAATGAATTATTTAAATTTAATTTTTTCTAGTAAAATTTACTTTGATTTTAACAGTATTATATTTAGAAAATATTTTATATCAAATTAAATTGTATAATATTTTTCAATAACTTTTTCAGGGAAAACTTACTCAAGAAGAACGAGAGAAAGATTTAAAACCATTATTATTTAACAATTGGTCTGTGCAACAAGATAGAGATGCTATTTACAAAGAATTTTTATTTAAAAATTTCAATCAGGTATGTCATATTAAGAATGCAATTTTATATTAAATATTTTAATAATATTTTTTTATATTTTAATAATATTATGAAAATTAAATTATTATTTATCTTTTATATGTTTATATTGATAGGCATTTGGTTTTATGACCAAAGTTGCATTGCAAGCAGAAAAAATGAATCATCATCCTGAATGGTTTAATGTTTACAATAAAGTAAACATTACTTTATCTTCTCACGATGTTAATGGTTTATCACAAAGAGATATTAAGCTTGCATCTTTTATAGATAACATTGCTAAAATGGAAGAAAACTAAGATTAAGAATATATGTACATAATAAAAATTATATATAATAATATTAATTTTTTAAATTTTTATAATATTAATTAATTAGAAATGTTGTTCTGTTGTTATAAAATTTATGATAATAGATATTTTATATATTTCATTACTTATAATGATTACTTAAATATATAAAATAATTAATGTTTATTAATAAAATTTGTTATTTAAAATAATAAAAATTGTCATAAATATTATTTAAGTAATACAATATATTAATTAAAGTTATATAATTTATTTCTGAATAATTTACAAGAAATTAAATTTTCTAAATATCTAAGTTGTCTAATGATATATTAAAAAATTATTCATTAGGATTGGAATCATCATTAGGAGGTGGTTCTTTGCCAATAGCCCAAGCTTCTTTAATAGCTTTTGAAACACCAGGACCATTATTTATAAGTAAAAATAATCCACATAATGTAATTGCTGAGAGGAAAATCAATGAAAGATGCAAAAGTTTTGGTAATAGTGGTCCAACAACTCTAGGACGTGCATAATCTGTAATAATAGCTTCCAGACCCCTATTTGAAATTTCAAGAAATAAATGAATTAACACATTGTATATTGGAACACATTATTGAATTAATGAATTATAACATTGCATAAATATCATGATGATAAAGTATGATTAATAACAAATTTTAAAAAATAATTCATGAATAATTACCAATGCATATGTATTACAATTAATAAGGACATTAAACCATCACAGATAACATTTTCCATCGTTAAAGCAACAGGTATTATAACTGGAAGTGCTGCTGAAGCAATTTTTTCTAAAATCCACATACGTACATGATCACTTGCAGTTGTACTTGTTTTGCGAGTTATTTCTGTATTTAGAATGATGGTATTTGTTGGAAACTATATAAAATATAAATTATATAAAAATTATATAGTACCAATTGAATATATTGAACATATAATTATAATGATATATAATTGAATAATGATAATATTAATTTTGTATTTATTAAATATTATTAAATATTATTAATTATTACCTTCAATAATTGTCTTTCATTTTTATTCAGACTAGAATTTAAACATTGCTTAAAAATGGCAAAATTAGAAGACTTTCTAGTAAATTGTAACAATTTACACGAATTTGCAAAAAGTGTAGTTTTAGAAAATGATTCTGCAAAAATAAAAATATTATTATATTATAATGCATTACTTATTTAAAGAAGAAATATTGTAAAAATTCCAAATATTGGATCAAATTTATATCTTCGCAAATTAGAGAATTAATGACATAATTAATTTATTAATTTTTATTTAATATTACATTTTATATTACATATATATATTTTTTTCGTATAATAATATTAAATAGCAAAATATAATAAAATATAACAAGATTTTCCCAATAAGGTTATATGAATGTCATCAAAAATAGTCGAAATTATGTAAATCAAAAAGTAAGTAATCAAAATACATTTCAATACTTTACTTACCTAACTGTCTAACCTTATGAAAAATGCTAGGAGATGCTACACTTTTTAAAATCATTTTATAATTATAAAATACAAGATTTTCTGAAAATTGTTCTTATTTGTTGAGATTAACAAATCTTTCTTTTATTTTTTTATGATAGCTATATATTATAATTGCAATCTCAAACAAGTAAAAAATAATTATATACTAGTTCGACAATTGTTACATCGTCTATCTTCACGTCAATTTTTATGTTCGACTTATCGAATGACCGAAGCAACAATTTGCATAATTTTTTTGATTATATATAAATTGACAACAATTAATAAATAGAATAAAATGATTTAATTATAATGAAGTATTTAGTAAAAATAATTTTACTTTTTTTTAAATATATATATATATATATATACATATATATACATATATATGTATATATATATATATATATATATACATATATATACATATATATGTATAAATAATATTTCTATGATAATCTTTATCCTAATATATATGCATTTTTATATTATTTCTTTTTTTTAATTTCTTCTCTAGAATATAAAATTAAATAAAATTATTTGAAATTTTTGGTTGAGAAACACTGCTTTAAAGCACGTGTTATTCATAAGGTTATAATTCTGAAAATAATAATTTTTAAAGTATATATCTTGAATATTTCATTTATATTGAATTATTAGTCCTATTGATTAGTTTAAGAATTTTTTAAAATAAACTAGTTCTTTTTGCGAAGTAAAGAAACAATTTTTAAAAATTTCGCAAAGAATTAATTGTTAAATATAATGTCTGAAACGGTAAATAAAAATATTGATTCCGAGAATAATTTTAAAGATCGTAATATTAAACAAGAATTTGTACAAGAAAATAAATATGACAAATATAAAAAAAACTTCAAAAAATATCGATCACCTAATTATTATGGAAAAAATAGATATTCATATAACAATGGTAAGAATTAGAAATTAATTTTAATTATTAATTTTTATATAATTAACTGATATTTTTTATCATTGGAATTTTTTTTTAAAGAATTTCGAAATGATAATTTTGGTAAAAAATCATTTAAACGCAATTGGTCGAGTTTGAAATCAAATGGAAAAAGGAAGAAATTGGAAGTGGGAAATCGGCTAAAAGAATGCGATGTTGGTATTATAGAATTTATAGGAAATGAAGGTTTTTTTGGTGTTATCAAAGAAAGATATACGGATTTTCATGTTAACGAAATTGCTCTTGATGGACAAATTGTTAAATTAACAAATCAAGACATTTTATCAGATGGAGAAGAAAATGAGAATCTAGAAGATTTAAAAAAAATTATACAATCAGATACAATTTGGGATCAGTTACAGGGATTGAAAGAATCGGATCAATCTACTATAGAAATTGATGTGACAAATATGAGTAAAGATCAACGAAGAGCGATTCATAGAATTGCTAAAACAATAAAGAATGTTATCAGTCAAACTATAGATAAAGAAAATAAAAAAATCATGATGATTTTGCCAAATAAGAAAAATAGTAATACTAGTATGTTAGATATTTAGCTTTAAATCGATATATGTAATATATCTTTTATTAATTATTAATTTATAACAATATATAATAATTAATAAAAGTTATATTACATTAATGTCATATATATTTTTTGTAGGTCACAATTTTCGAAAAGATGATAGGATAGATTGGAAGAAAAGAGGAGAATACTGTTATTTTTTGTTACATAAAGTAAATATGGATACAATGGATGCTTTAAATCAATTAGCCATGAATTTATACTTGAGGCCAAATAATTTCACTTATGCTGGAACAAAGGATCGTAGGGCATGGACTACTCAATGGGTTAGCGTTAGAAAGGTTACACCTAAAGATATATTAAAAGCAGCAAAGAACGTACATGGAGCATATGTAGGGAATTTTAAATTTGGAACAGAATCATTAAAACTAGGCATGTTGAATGGTAATTGCTTTAGAATTGCTTTGAGAAATGTTAATGGGACAGATGATCAAATTGAAAAAACAATGATTTCTTTAAGAAATCATGGATTTATAAATTATTATGGCTTACAAAGATTTGGTACTGTAGCTGCTATTCCAACTTATGAAATAGGCAAAGCTTTACTTCAAGGTAATTTTATTTTTTATTTAAATATATTAATAATTTAATTTTTTTTTATATAATTTAATAATAATTGTTTTTTATGTAATTTAATAAAAATAGGTAAATGGAATCAAGCTATTGAATTAATTTTGAAACCCAGAGAAGGAGAACAAGATGAAGATTTAATAGAAGCTAGAAAAATATACGAAACAACTAAAGATGCATGTTCTGCATACAAAAGGATTAAAAGATGTGATAAAATAGAGGCTGCACTTTTAAAAGGTCTTTGTACATCTGGTAATAATAATCCTCAAGGTGCTTTGGATTCAATACCAAGAAATGCTCGTTTAATGTATATTCATGCCTATCAAAGTTTTGTATGGAATCATATGGTATCAAGAAGAATAAAAGAATTTGGAAAGAATCCTATAGTGGGAGATTTAGTATATGAAAATAATATAAAAGAAAATGATAATGAAGAACAATTTATTTACGATAATGAAAACGAAGTCATAACTGAGATTAATGCGGAAGAACTTGATCAAAAAATAAATGAACTTGATGCCGGATCAAATTTGAAAATAAAAATCGAGGAATTTACTAAAATTTTAGAAAAATCACCAAATACTTCAATTAAAGAAGTAACGAATGCTGCGGAATGTTGTCTTAAAATTGACGAGAATGAAAAACAAAGTGAAATTTCAAATAATCTACCACCGGTAAAAATACTCGAAGAAAATGATTTATCAAATTATACTTTGGCAGATGTATTAATGCCACAAGTTGGTTGGAGAGTTACATATCCACCTTATGCCAAACCATGGTTCGATGAATTTTTAGCAAAAGACGGCTTAACTACCGATTTGAGGCAGAGGAATAAGTAATAAATCATTATGGATAAATTTTAAATATTTATTAATAGTACTATTATTTAATAATATTATATTTTGTATAATTTATAACATTTATTCAATTTCAGAAAATATAGTTTAGGAGGTGCTTATAGAAAAATATTAGAAATTCCTTCAAATTTATCTTGGAAAATTATGCATTACACAGAGAAGCATAGCGATCTTATTATGTGCGATATTGATGAAATGAGAAAATCATCACCCCCAAAAGATGATCCAAGTATAATGCTGATTGATATTTTTACTTAATTTTTTAATATATAATAGATACATAAGATTAATACAAATCAAAAGTGTAATAAATGTTTCTGATATTTTTTAATTTTTCAGAAGGAAAATTCAAAGCCATAATAATACAAATGTCTTTGAAACCTTCTACGTACGCAACTATGGCATTACGTGAAATTTTAAAATCTGATACTTCTCCACAAGCACAAGCTGCTCATTCTGCCGCGTGTAATGCAGAAATGAATAATTTAAAAACTTCAAAAAATGATACAGAGAGCGAAGATGAGAGTAAATCTAATAATTCAGAAAAGTATCCTAAAATCGAAGAACAAAAATTGAAAGATGATAAAATGGAAATATCAGATACAGTATGAATCTGTGATTACTTTTTTCAACAATTAAATAAAAGAATATTAATGCATATAAATTGAAATGCATAATTATTTTTAAAACAGTATTAAAATATTACCCGCTTATTTTTTTTATGAATATTTATTTGAATTCTAATTTATTTATATGAATAGCAAAAAAATTACAACGATTTATTTTCATCTTAAATAAGATGATATTTAAATTGGTTTAATTATTATATTATATATCACTTTTTAGAATATATTATGGCTTAAAAAGACGCATGAATGTTTCAATTCTGATTTATATGATCTTGGCTTAATTCAATTATAATATATATATATATATATAATAAATGAAATATTGAATAGAAAAAAAGTATTTTTATTATAATAATATAATCATATAAAAAAACAATGATTTGTAATGTATTATTCGTTAGAATAAATATCTCGAAATTGAATAGCTCCTTTCTTATTTTTTTAAATTTGTCCCAATTTTATAATCTTAAAAGTTTCTCGTAATTTCTTTAAAGTTTAAAATAGATATGAAATATCTTAAAAATCGATTTTATTCACGGTTATATTTCGATATACATGGTATAAATTGAGGTATTATTACTGGTATTGTGATCGATGAAGAAGCGATTTGCAATGATACTATATAGCGTTAATATCCTCTCGGATGATAAACGAGAGAATGACGTTGCAAGACATGTCTGGTATTACAATACCATACAACAAATTATCTCACCTTTTGTAGAATAGCGTGAAAAATCGTCAATATCGTGACGTAGCGTTACTATTGAAATACGTATATGTTCTATTAAGATAATTAAGCGTTATTCCAAATCGTTTATTTATTTAAATATTCTCAATACTTATATTTTATAATTATATTTTATTTTATTATATAGTATATTTTATTATAGGAAATATTCTAACAGAGAAAAACAACAAACGAAAGAATATTTTTTAAATTATTTAAAGAAAATTATATTATAAGTATATTATAAGTATATATAAATTTTTGCATGACTTTTATTTATTTTTATTCGATATGCGGTGCCATTTTAACATTTTTATGAATCGTACCGATTCATGCTATAGAATAATAGAAGGAATCATACAGAGTGACAATATATTATTTTTATTTAATATACTATATTCGTAATGTCATTATATATTAATTTTCTATATATTTAAAAATTTTCATTATCTTTGATTGGAGCGTAAAAATTTCATGCGATAAAATATTTATTTTTTTAAAAAAAAAAGATATATTTTCATTTCATATGTGTTTTAAAAATATTTAATCCCATATTTATATTTGGATCATTATTCATTACATATTTCAAATTCAACATTTATTATGTAATAAACAATTAATTATGATTGACCTATTATTCATAATAATTATTAACGGATATTAACGTAAAGAGTAATAGAATATATCTGGAAAAAGAAAACAAAAAGAAGAAAAAAAAAAAAAGAAAGATTATCAATTTTGTACATCTTAAATTTTTCAAAACAATTTTATATTATTATGTATTAATATATTAAATATATTTGTAGTAGATTCATGATAAAAGATATTTGCAAATAAGTACTTATATATAATGTATTACGATGATGAGATACATTATAAGAAGATGCATTTATCAAACTCCGCCCTCCAGAAAAAAATACCGCCTCTCGACATGCGCCTTCGTAGTTACAACCCTCTTTCTCACTTGTGATCGGTGGCATCTGTTTGGGGTAGTAAGCATCTAATTCAAATTTATCCTTCTTCATGTTTGGATTCTTTGGTGAAGTGCGGGAAATTTTATCTTTAATATTAAATTTTGTGGAATTTTTAATTAATTAAAAGAAATTTAAAAAATAAAATCGTCTTATTTAAAAGAAAATTTGCACAAAAAAGTTTGTAATGTCTGGTAAGAGTCAAATATAATTGAATAAATAATATTTTCCAATTTGTTAGAATGTTAAATTTTTTCATTACTTACATATTTATACATATATACATATAAAAACAAATTGTAACATTGTATTAATATTGTAACATATATTTCGATTTTGCAATGAATTGCTTAAATTTTTTGAATGAATCGCTTAAATTGTTAGAATATCAATTAAAAAAGTTTCGCTCTTTATTGAAGTATAGATATATTTTTAAATAAATTGTGATTTATATTTCGTAATTTTATTATTAAATAAAACACAGTGCAAGAAACGCCTTTAGATTTGAGCTGTCGAAGTTCCGAAATGAAAATGAATTTATTAAATTCATTAAAGTTTCAAAAATCTTGTTTATCTTGTCAAACGTGTGGCAAAAACTTTGACAGACCGTCTTTGCTCAAAAGACATTTACGAACGCATACAGGTTAGTGTAATTAAATTTCATTATTATTAATTTAATTAATATTAATTTATAATTCGTCAGATATCGATCAATTATAATTTACAAATTCGAATATAATTATATTTATAGTTTTTTTTTTTAAATATTTAAACAATAGTAAGTTTTTATAGAAATTTTATAGAAATAAAATTGAATTACAATGGAATGAAAAATTATATACGATTAATAGGTGAAAAACCACATGGTTGTACTGTGTGTGGAAAAATGTTCAGTACAAGTAGCTCGTTGAATACACATGTCAGAATACATACTGGAGAACGGCCACACGAATGTCTCACTTGCGGGAAACGTTTCACGGCTTCATCGAATTTATATTATCATCGAATGACTCATTATAAGGTTTTTATTAATGCTATTTTAAAATTGTTAAGATATTTTTCAACATCTTATGAATAGCATAAAGGTAATATTAAATCGTTTAATTACAATAATAAATTATATGGATCAATTTGTATAAGTAAAATTAACGGTAAAATAAACAGTGATAAATTACGGGAGAAATCGAATCGATAATTTACTTTACCTTTCAAATGGTTCCAATATCTTTGTTGTAAATATATATGGTAAATAGTTGATTCACTATATTATTTTCAAATAAGAAAAGAAATATAATATTGCGATGACATTATTTTTATAAATATATATTTTATAATATAAAACAAACTTTACACAATTTTATTAATAATTTAAAAATTAATAATTGTTTTTTATAATATCTGAATATAATATATATGTAATCTCTAATATATATATTATATATATATATATTTTATATGTATTTTATATGTATTTCTTTTAATTATTAAATGTCTTTAGTTATATGAAATGTCATCATAAATATAACAATTAAATCATTATTTAAATTGTTATTTTTTTATTATAAATGATGTATCGCAACGACGATATTAAAGTAGTATATTTAAAGCTGATATAATAATGATAATAATTTACCAATCTGCAATCGTGATATGTATATATAGGAGAAACCTCATAAATGCAACGAATGCGGTCATTCTTTTCCAACCCCTGGTGATTTAAGGGCCCATGGGTATTCTCATAATGGTAACTGGCCTATTCGATGTTCGGTTTGTAATCGGGGATTTTGCAAACCTGGAGCTCTACATCATCATATGCAAGTGCACATAGGTAATTAATATTAATTAAATATTAATGACAAGTGCTTATAATTTTTCACGGATTTTTATCACTTTACAAATTAAAAAAAGATTAATAACTAATCAATAAAATAAATAAATAAAAAGATAGATATATCTATTTTTAGAAACATGCGAAAATTTGAAAATGTCAAGTTGGATCGAAAATTCGATTCGAGATTGGATCTCGAATTCTCGAAACTACTTTGTGATCGTAAGATTGTCAGGATTCCCAAGAATTTCGAATTTCTTAGATATTATGAAATTTTTGAAAATTTTTGGACTATTCTTTTAATTTGAAGTATTCTAAAAATATTATTTAATTCCTTAAAATTTTAGGAACTTGATATTTTTAAAAATTCTTGAAATTCTTAGATTTTCAGATATTTTCGGGATATGAGCCGAGCTGAATCGAACCAATCCGATCCAATTTCTTCTTGATCCGTTCGAGCATCGAATATAAGAAATATAAA
Source organism: Apis mellifera (assembly GCF_003254395.2). Taxonomy (NCBI): domain Eukaryota; kingdom Metazoa; phylum Arthropoda; class Insecta; order Hymenoptera; family Apidae; genus Apis; species Apis mellifera. Next base: position 7,177,076 of record NC_037653.1, read on the forward strand.
CAACTATTTTATTGATTTTTTAAATTAGAAAATTAGAATAAATTATTATCTTATAAAAAAAAAGAAAAATTAAAGAGGAATTATTAATTATTTTTTTCAGGAAATCGATCGTATCATTGTAATATATGTAAAAAACAATTTTCTATGATGAATAATTTACGATCACATGAACGATCTCACGATTTCAATGTGCTAAATCGAAATATCATTAATTGTTTAAATGAAGAAAATAATAAAACAACGATAACTGCACTTACTTTCGAAGAACTAACTAAAAGTCAATTTCCCGCAATTTATTCTTGGACTTCATGGGTACCATTCCATTATTGAAAATATAATAACTGAAATAATTGATTTGTTTTTTAAAAGCTTTTTAAAGCAATAAATGTTGAAAATGAATCATTTCAAGCGAAAGATAAGATAAGATATATACAAGTAAATTTTATTTATTGTATAAATTGTACTAATAAATATAATAAAATTATAATGTCGCGTTTAAAACTGTATCATTATCGTTAATTAATTATTATATTATTAATTTTAATTCTCCTTAAATAATGGTATGCGCATGATAATAATATTCATTAAGAAATATCATACTGTAGAAATGATATAAAATGTTATGATATTTTTTATCTATTTATTTATGTTCGCATAGTTTCTCATTAAACAATAATATAGATAGTTTGAATAATATTTTAAAGAAAAAGAAAAAAGATTAAAAACCGATCAAACCAAAACACGTATATCGTTCGAATTATCTCCGTTATTTGAATATTGAGCACCGAAGTCGAGTATCGGTTCCTTTTGCAATTTAATTTTCTCGCTGCTTGGTACGTATTCCAATTCGACTAACACTATCTCATTTTCGCCTATTCTTAAAAAAGATGCAGGAATATAAAGAGTTATTTGAGGGCCAACCAATGGCCAGTATCGACCTAAATTATGTCCATTCACAAAAGCAACTCCTTTGCCCCAACCATCAGTGTTTAAATACGTGTCCATCGGTTGATCAGAGATCGAGAAAGTTCCTCGAAGTATGACTGGACCATCGTGAAGAGTTCCGCTTACGGATATGTTGGAATTGACGTTGATAAGCGGGTTGACGCTGTCCAGCAAAAATCCAGTCATTCTCCAAGGTCCAAGGGGAATATTGTTTAGAGATACATTTGTAACTCCCTAGTAAATGAAAAAAAAAAAATTCAATAAATGAAGAAATATACGTTATTTTATCTTTCATTTTTTTCTATCTTAATTTCCATTAGATACATATTGAACGGTATGAGCTTATAATTTATACTGTTTATTTTTACTGTTTGTTTTTACTTATTAAAAAAAAAAAGAGATAGAGACCTTAAAATCGCGAAGTCCATTTCCATAATTTAATCTTCCTTGATTTTCGATTAATAATTTCAGTTTTTGTCCATAAGGCTCCTCTATACTTAAATGATAGATGTTACTGGTACGACTTAAAGTTCCAACCAAGTGATCATCTACATAGACTAATGCTCTATCTCGAACTTTTGCGTGCAGAATTGCAGGATCCTTAGGGCTATGTATTATGTTAGTCTCGTACAATACCAACCAATGAGATAATCCCAACGCTTCAAACGTTAGTGGATGTGATCCTTGGACGATAATTGTTCCGAATAATTGTCGACCTTGAGGTTCGAATAGTTTCAGGATTGGCGACAATAGAATCGAACCGTAATCTCCTTTCGGAGACACTGTTGGAAGTGACACGTTTGGCAGTGGCAAATACTATAATAAATATATATGTGCGTGCGTGCGTGTGCGTGTATGTGTGTGTGAATGTATGAGTATATAATAAGTATATATTATATGTAATAATTTTTTAAGAACAAAATACAATTAGAGACTAAAAAACATACCTTAGATACGACATTCCGAATCTCAAAATATTTTGATGTTGGATCACCAGCTTCGGTTAACGGAGCGTCATAATCATAGGAAGTTAGTTGTGGATTATATGCATTTTCGCCACCATTAGCCCCTATAAAATCATACGTTTGATACTTAACGTTAAATCAATACATTATATACATGGATAATAGCATAGAATGTCTTGTAAAATGTAGTATTTGTATCATTGCGATTATAACAATATCGTATAACGTAATCTAGAATCTAAAATCAATTTATTTAATCTTAATCTTAATTCATAAAATCATTATTACAAAGATTATAAAAACTATTACAAAGCAGTCGGAAATTATATTTATATATTATATTTGAAATTTATACATATTTGTTTAAATTATAATTTTATATTTTTAGATTTAAGTATCTTTTCACGAATAGTATTACATCGCGTATTATACATATTTTGCAAAACATTCTTTATTTCATTATTATCATTATTCATCATCATTATTCATATAATGATTGAATATATGATTGAATATATGATTGAATATGACATGAATGAATATATGTAATGAATTATATGATTTTGAGATAATAATTTTGAGATACGAATGATTTCTAAAAAGGCGAACATTATAAATTGCACAAATAAAATATAGCATATGTATTATCAACGATATTCAATATTTTTTATAATTCATAAAAGAAATTTTTAATCATTGTTTGTCCAACTTCTTATTAATATTTAATCTTCTTATTAATATCTTTTCAATATTTTGATTGGATATTTTGATAATGAAATTTCGATAATAAAATAAATTAAATTTTTTTACGTGTTATTATATTTTTAAACAAAATTTTGCAAATAAGAATTTAAAATAAAATCTTAGGGAAGATTTTTACTAACCAGCTGTGTAACCAAAATTCGTTCCACCGTAAAACATATAAATATTAACAGAAGCACCTAAAGACAGCATTTCATTTAAAGTTTTTGCAACTATTGTAACATTTACTCTTTGAAATGGTTCTTGCCAATGTGTCAACCATCCAGGATAAAATTCTGAATTTACTAATGGGCCCTAAAAAAAAAAAAAAAAAATAAAATTAATCATTTTAAATCATTTTAATAATCGTTATAATTATATTTTTTATTCTCTTGTCTTTTTGGCAATATTTTTCAATATTGTTATTTGTTATTTTATTTAAAATATGCGACACACAATAATTTTATCCCATATTTCGAATATATGTGTGTAAGATTTTCTTACGATCTTTACGATCTTACATGATGCAGCAACTTGATATTCTTTAATAATAAACAATGTAAACTTGAAGAAGAATATTTTCATCTTGATATGATATATATATATATATATATATATAACAATTTTACATTATATTTGTAATTTATAAGTTTTGTTAGAAACATACAGATACGTTTCTAATTTTTCAAATTAAAAATTGTTTCAATTATCGATCGTACAATTACTTACTCGCGGTTGATACAGACGCATTATTTCGAAATTTTTCGTCACGTTCGCGTTAGTCCCAAAATCGATAGTTGTATAAACATCTGATATAGAGCCACAATTCAGCATATTCATATTTGATCCATCTGTCGTATATAAAAGCGCCTTTGTACCAATTTTCCGTTTCATTATATCTCTCAAACGATGTAAATATTCTTTATCGCACGAGTAACTTCCGTATTCATTTTCCACCTGAAATATTATCGAAATTCGATTATTAGCATAATATTAACAAACAATTTATAGTATTTCATTCTCATAAATTCTCGTTAAATTTGCAGTTGATCGATTTTAAATATATAACAATATATTTTTTCCAATGTGAATATATTTTATTTCGCAAAGTATTTTAATTTTCTAATATCGTTAAATATAAATGAAATTAAATTTAAAAAAAAAAGAGAAATAAATACATTTTTCTTTTTTTTAGATAGATAATTGTGAAAATGTTATCGATATTAGAAATAAAAAAAAAAAAAAAAAGAAAGATATTCCGTTTATTCATTATTAATTACCTGAACCATTATTATAGGTCCTCCATTTCCTCTGAGATAGGGAATGACTCTTTTAAATACTTCGTTTAAATATATTTCCACATATTTCATGTATCCTAGAAAACGAAAGAAACATTACGATGGTAAAAATAAATACTCAAGGGAGTAAATATTTATTGGAATTGGAATAAAAAAAATTAGAATTAAAAATTCTTACGTGGATCGTTTGTACGTAAATTTATATCTGGTACTCGTGTCAATAACCAGTAAGGAAGACCACCCTAAATGAATATGTACCATAAATACCATAAGAATAATAGGAAGAAATTATTTTTAAAAATCTATACATCGTTGATAAAAATTATTTTTTAAAATTATAAATATATAATAATATGTATATTCAAATTATATCGTATACAAATTCTTGATCTAATTCTTAATTAAGTAAGATATAATTTCAATGAAATACTTGCAAAATCTCGCTCCGCGCAAATATAAGGACCTGGTCTTAAAAGAACAAACAAATCTTCTTCTTGAGCAATATTTAAAAATTCTACTAAATCCGCATTACCCGTCCAATACCATTCATTTTCACTCGGTTGATGAAGACTCCATTCCACGTAACTGTAGACAAAATTATGAAAGCTGAACGAAGATAAGAGAAACGTGATATTTGAGTCCAATTCTTTTCATCCGATATGATATTCGAGTTCAAAAAAAGAAGCAACGTGTAAATCCAAAGGTTCTTGTGCGAAAATCTATTAAATTTTATAAAAAGTTACATAAATATATTATCGACAATATTGTTTCGTTGAAGAAGGACAAGAGATTGATAGATCTCGAAGAAAATCAATTAAAAAGATAATTTTTTTGATGCGAGATATATCAAGATATATTAAATATAAGTTAAATAATTACACATGTATATATGTATATATATATATATATATTATTTTATATATGAGAGAGAGAGAGAGAGAGAGAGCAAATAGCAATTTTTAAAAAGAAATATATAACACATGATTTATCATATGGTTCTCGTCATTTTCAAAAACGCGAAATAATGAAACGAATCGTTGAATCGTTGAAAGTTTTTGTTGAAAACGTGAGAAAAATAACTTACGTTGAAACGGCATTTAATCCAGCTGCTCTAATTTTTTTTAAACGATCTCTCCAATATTGTCTAGGAGTTCGAAAATAGTGAAAACTACCGGAAACGTATCGAAAAGGTTTTCCATCCAATAGAAAACGATCGTTCTCATAATCGACTTCGAATCCAAGTTTCCATTGTGTATCCTGAAATTGCAAATTTTGTAATAAATTCGATCGATTAATCGAATGAAAATTTGACTTTCTTTAAAATCTTTTCTAAGAAAGATTATTATGCTAATTTTAATATATATATATGTTATACATACGTATATATTCGTTAAATTTTATTTCAATAAAATATTTTAAATGTAACTTGATCGATATCAGATGACAAATAAGAAATGTACCGAAAAAGCTGATATCAAAAATACATTATTACATTATTATATTATTCAGTTTCGATTATTAATAATTCTTATTTATTATTAAGATTAAATATGAAAAGTTTAAATTTCATTTTAAAAATTCTTTTTAAAAAGGTAATCATAATTTCAAATATATATAAGAGAAGAAATATATAAAAAAAATATTTTTTTCGAATTTTTTCACAAAATAATATCAATTAATAAAATCTATCAATTATATTCTATATCGAACCGATACATTTTCCATAAAGAAACGTTACTCACATTGTTCACATGAACATTCACCACTTCTCCCAGAGTAGTCGTCACTGCCAAGGTCAACAAAACTGGCCACATTTCGTTAACCAAAACTGATCTTGTAATCTACCATCTGCTTACCTGTATTTCAATCGGATTTTAACACACTTTTAACTAATGAAATCGATAGCATTCGTTCAAATAAATCAAAAAACGAGATCTCGTTAAAGATTCACCGAGCGAGCAAGAATCGATCGATTATTTTATTGGATTTCAAATAGCGGCATTTCGGACGTGTGCCTTTTACTCGATACGACAGGCATGCGAATAACTACTTATTCGATTATTATCGAGTTCGGACGTATTGAATCGAATGAAGTGAAGGAGCAAGAGTGGTTTGTCGTTCCAGATTGTCGACACGACTGGTTGCCTTTATTCGAGAGTCGTAAATGCGCACTTTGACCCGCTCGAGGACAGGTCGAGATATCACTGACCGATATAGAACGTGTCACGGACACTGTACCGACCGATCGCTTCAGGATGACTGCCATGCCGTCACGAATCTTACCCACCGGATCAGCGTTGGTGAACAATGTACACTCGTTACGCCACCGATCCGTTACGATCATCACAACAACTAGCTTCGTGATAATACCAATATCTCTCTATCTTGCTTTGTTTATTGTATTATTTTAATAATCATACATTTTTTTTTCACGAAACAATATAGCAACAAAGTAATTTAAACCGATAATAACATTTATGTTACGCGACAAGAAAGATACATTAATTTTAATTGTTTTAATTATTTATCCTCCATTATTATTCTTAATAATAATAAAATAGTTTTAGTCGTAAAATTAACAATACTTTTGTATAATTACTGTATATATAGATATTTATCATTGCGAAAAAGCATTAAAAGTAATTAAAATACAATTTACATATCATAATGTAACGTAATATATTAGTTTATAATTTTAATTAATATCGACTTTCTTTACCGATAATTTTCCTCGCTTAATAGGCATTTCATTTACAAGAGGTTCGGGATTTGAATTTATAATTAATTCAGCTGATGTAACTGCTTTTGAAATCACTGTATTATATATTTGAGTATCCGTTATTGGTGTATTTGGCTCTTTAACATTGGAATTTATTTTCACGTTGCCAGTTGGTACATTGAAAAGATCCAAAATATTGCTACTATCAATGATTATGAAATTATCCATTTTAGTGCCATTGATATCAGAAACGATTATTTCTAGTTTTACAGTTTGAGCTTTCGCTTCTGTAGTATTATCATATTCATTGGACGAATAATCAGATTCGATATCTTTCAAAGTTGTAAATTTATTTGAATCTGTTTTATCAACACTACTAGTTGATTTTTCATTATCTTTCAAATTATTATTCGCTTTGTTTGTTCTATCGTTTACATTAATCGATACAATAGTGCTGTTATCAACAAGAATCATTTCAGTCCGAGTACTCGATGCTTCGATCGGTTCGTTTGCTTCAGATCTATTCGAAAGCGTCTGAAGAAAAGACGATGTTGTTTCTATATTTTCTAAAGTTACGAATTCATTTTCTAACTTTGAAGATAATTTTACAGTTGTCAATTCTGCTTCCGTAACGCTAAAATTTTTACTATTCGAAGAAAATGCTTCTATTTCCTCTATTTCATTTGTGAAAGCGGTTGAATCTGTTCCCGTTTGGATAGATAATCTTCCTTTCGTTTCACCTGTATTAGATTTTTCAGTTTGCATAGAAAACGATGTTGTTTGTAAATTTTCCAAAGTTGTAATTTTATCAATATTCTCATTTTCAGTTCTATTTTCAAATATATCGTCACCAGTTCCGATAATTATTTCTGGTAATTGCGAAGATATTGTTTGAGTCATCGTTATTTCGGTAGCAATAAAATTTTCCGAAGAAAGTGTCGTTATTTCTTCTTTTTCGATCGTTGATTCGTCAATACTGGTAGAATTCTCATCAGTTTCATTGTTTCCATTATTCGTGACGTTGAGAAAATCGGTAGTTTTAGATTGATCATCGATCGATCGTTCCGTTTTGAATATATCAAACTTTTCAGTTTGGGAGAAAGATAATATTATTTGTGCATCTTTCGTAGTAGATTCATTATCACTTATCGTTTCAACAATTGAATCTGTTTGTTCATTAATATCGGTAATAATTAAATTATCATCTTGTATCAAAGTTTTATTCGATTCGATTGTAATTACGCTAACATTCTGTTCGTTGCTGTTATTGCCACGAAAAATCGTTTGCCAATCGTTTGACACTTCAGCTTCTTCTTTTTTTCTTGTCACAATCGAATCATCAATTTGATAATTTATCGTCGTTTCTTCGTTTTCTCTTGCAGTCGATGATTCGCTGTTACCTGGATTTGTCCATCCATTAGCATCGGTAGTTGATTTATTTTCCAAAATACCGCTTACTTTATCCGTATCAGCTTTTTCATTATTACTCGATATATCGATAAATATTATTTCTGATTCGGGACTTAAGGTTTCAATCGATAGTACTTTTTCTACCGTCGAATTTGAAGCTGTTTGAGTATTTGCTACACTCGAATCAAGAGTATTCGTTTCATTTTCAGTCCGAACAGTATTGATTTCAATATTAATATTCGCTGTAATCGAAACATTATCGACATAATTTGTTCCCGATTTTTGATTCCACGTTTCCATCATCTGATCTTTATCTCTAAAATCGCTAGAATTTATGGTTTGCGAAGTAGAAGTTGCTGTTTGCTCGTTATTCGTATCTGTAGATATCATTGAAGTTGCTACTTGAGAATTTTCTATTTGATATACAGACGATAACGATGATGTATCTGGTATCCTACTCGATGCTTCTATCGTTTCTTTATTTCTTAATTCGTTAGACTTATCGGAACTAGTATTTGGCTGTACGTTATTATAGCTATTGAACGATTCATTATTATTTATATCGTTGCTTGTTGCAATTGTAAAGTTAATGTCGCTAGATGTAGTAAAATTATCGTTATTATCAATTGTTTCGAATTTGATACTCGATATTGTAGTTAATCCATCTTTCGCCCATATCGTAGAAGCTTCGATTCGTGAAGTTGATCGGGAAATTGTTTGTTGATTTGCTGAAATCACTGTGGATTCATTAATATTTAAATCCTCTGATCCATTTGATTCGGTATTGTCGAATTGTCGTATATATTCATTTCCATTATTGCTCGGTATTGTATTCTTATTCAAATCGTTGTTTCGATCATTATCTCTAACATTCGAATTCGATTCTTCGAAAATCGTCGATCGATTTTTCGATGCTTCAGAAGATTCAGTTTGTAAATATTTATGAGGAATTGTACTCCAAATTACATTTGATTCTTCCGATCTATTCGTATCGTTCTCAAAATTTGTCAAGTTTTCATCTTTCGTTGTTACTGTTCTTTCTTCTGTCCCAATCCGTGAAGACCATATTAATTGTGTTAAATTATCAAGATTTCGATCAGTTGGCTTCTCATCATTATCTATCTCATCTTTTCGCGAACTAGACTTTGTTTCTTGTTGTTGTTCTTTTTTTTCTTTTTGTTCATCGTCAATAGTTGCACCTCTGTTTCCATTATCGAAAGATTTTTCTTCGTTTGTCGAAGAATTTTTCATTCCTTCGATATGTATATGTCCATTATCGGAACTTCTGTTAGGATGCGATTTTTCACCATCTATCGAAAAATCAAACGATCGATTATATTTGTGGAGATATGAAACAAAATCTAATAAACATCTTACCTGTTTTAATATTCGTATCTTGAAAATGGACCAATGATAAATCCGTTGTAAATTTAAATTTATCCTTCGTAGATATGTAAGATCCTACGCAGTCTTTTAATCGATTTTCTTGTTCTTTACGTTTAATGTTGGTTGATACATTACAAATTTTCCTTAATATCTCCATACTTAAATTTTCCTTTTCGTCCAATATTTTATTCTTCAATTTTATATTTTTCCTCCATTCCAGATACTTGACTTTATTCCATTCGTACAATCTCTCGTAATAAACATTTGTTTTGTAATTTTTCAACATTTCGGTTATTTCCTCATAATGTTGGTTTTCCTTTAACAAATCTTTTAAATAATCATTGAATTTTTCCTCATCGCTATCAAACTCCCACGAACTGGAACCAGAACTCGAACTTTTGCGACTATCGTATTCCTCTGAATCGCGTTTCCTTTTTTTTTTTCTCGAATCAAAATATTTATTTGATCTTTCAAACGAACTCGAATCAGTTTCATCCGTCATATTCCAAGATTCGGAAAAATTATTATTTTCACGATGATCATTTTTATCAGAATTTCTTTCACGAGAATCTTTTTCGCCGGAATATCTTTTTTTACGAATACTTAACTCGTCAGACATTTTCTCTATAGATTCTTCCTCTTCTTCTTTCTCTTCTTGCTCTTCATTCGAATTTTTCCCCACGGAATTCCATTTCTTCTGACCAGATAAAATTCTCAATTTTGTTTGTTCGGAATCGGAACTGATATCGAAAGAATCAGACTTGTTTTTTAACCGTGATAAGTTTAAAGAAACTTTCTCCCTATCTTTCTTTCTATTCTTCTCGCCGTTATCTTTCCAATTTTTCACGAACCATTGTAGATATTCCACGTTCGATCCATTTCTTTTCCGCTCAGAATTCTGCATCCAAACGAATGGATTCCTCTCCTTCGAATTTTGTTCTCTTCCGAGTTTTCCAATCGCGGACACCCATTCCGCCGATTCATCGAAAGGAGCGCCATGCGTATAAGCGTCAATGGAGAAGATGAGCAAAATGGTAATGATACCTGTTTAATTAATCGATGAATCAATAAATCGAATAATATATATATAAAACATATAAATATATCATAATAAACAACACAAGATTAATATTTTTTAGCAAATGAAAGATTTTTTTTATTTGGGATTTTATTTTTTCATTTTAGAATTTAAATTTAATTCGTTAATTTAAAATATTTATACTTTTCATTTATTTAAAACATTAGGTACATATACTTAATTTCTTATTAAATTACCTTTCATTTTCTCCAAACTTTTACACACAAATCTTCGACGACACTTGTTCTTACTTTTTATTGTTCGGTTAAATTTTTCGAGGTCCTTTTATATCGTTGCTTTCAGATAATTTTCCCTTATCGCATAAAATTTATGGCTATTATTACAATGATTCATCTCATTTCTCATGTAATACTCCGAATATGACGAATTGTAAACAATTGTTACGCATTAAAAAAAAATTGTTCAAAATCTTTTTCAGATAGATAATACACATCAGGTCAATGATGGAATCTGATATAAGAATTAGCACCAACATTTTTTATGCCGATAATATTTAAGGGAAATATCACTTATAAATAATGATAAATAATTATAATTATTATCAATAAATATTTTTATTTCAAAAATAAAATTAATGAATTTTTAAGAAAAACTCTATCTATAATGTAAAATGTATATAGTACATGCTTTATCTCGATTATTGTAAAACTATTTTTTTCATAATTTTATATTAATCTTATTTTTTTATATTAATCTTGTATTTAATGTAATATTATTCTTATTATGATTCGAAAAATTATTGAAAATGATAGAAATCGAAAACTGTCATAAAAATGAAGCTATGAAATGTATAAAATATGTGAAAGATAAAAATCATTTTGATTCAGGATATTTTACTTTCCTTGAGAACAGAGAGAGAGAGAGAGAGAGAGAGAGAGAGAGAGAGAGAGAGAGAGAGAGAGAGAGAGAGAGACTCATCGGAGATTTATAAGTTGGGTTAATAGAAATCTCTATTAGATCAGCTGAAGACAACGGCATCCGATAGCGAAAGTGAAAACTAAACGCTCGAGTCGGTCGTGGACACTAGATGTAGATGAGAGAAATTGGGGTCGATAAAAGTGGGCTAGTGGAACCGTGCCTTGTATTCTTGTATTTCGACACTTTCATTTTCGATTCATGTCTAAGCATTTAAGTATCTAACATAAGTACGATACGTATCACGTTCGCTTTTGTATGCAAGTTCGAGAATCAATTTCTAAACGAACTTACGAACGAAGAAACCCAAAGATTAAAAATAAAAATAAAATTAATAATCTTTGAATAAGAGATTTCCGTTTAACTATAATCGTGATATAAAGTTTTACGATATTATACATGAATTTAATAAAAATAATGACTAAACAAGTTTTCTAGTTTAATTTTTTATGTCATGACATTTTCACAAATCTCATTAATTTTATATCAATTGTATTTTTATGTATTTATAAGTTTAATTTACGTTGTTGTAAATGCTGATAATTGTAAAAGTATAATCATTGAAGGGGAAAATTATATATTATTGCGGTAAAGTTAAATCAACTAGTAACTTTTTCTATATAAATGAGAAATCCTTTTCAAAAGGAAAATTTCAATGAACGATCATTCAGATTTTACGCACATATCGTTTCATTTTAGTTACTACTTATCTATCAGATATATACATGCAAGTATTTACATAGGTAGATACGTTAAGTCTTTCTTGATATGTTTCAAGATGCGAAAACATGCGTCGAAATGCAAACAATCGTTACGCACTTACGAACAGAATTAAACGAACCGCTTGAATTTATTTCCGTAATTTTATTTATTTATTTATTTTTTAATAGCGTAAGATGAACACAATATCTTTGCGAATTCTTTCTTCATCTTGGATCTTCTCGTATCTTCTCGTATCTTCATATTTCTTTTAGTAGACACTTGTTAAGTTATTAAATTGGGTTAACAAGATTATTAAATGGAGGACTTGAAATGTTTCTGAATAAAGATTAATCAAAATGAATCAATATGAACATTACAAAATGAAAAAGTTCATCTCAAATTGTTAAGGATATATTTAAGAAAATTTGTTAAGAAATAATGATATGTTAAGAAATAAAGATATCGATATTTGTTACCAATTTATACTCAACTTTTCGAAATTATGATAAATATAAACTTAAAAAAATTATGAATTTATAAACTTAAAAAAAATATCGTTGATATCATTGATCGATTTCAATTTATTTTCTTTTAGCGATGAATAAATTTTCACATACATACCACATACATACCATATTTTAACAATCGTTAAATATCTTAATTAAAAATGATTTACGAGAGAAACAGGATTTTATAGACTTTATTATAGATAATATACTTTACTAATCTTAATCTCTTCTTTCATCCTCGTTTCCGGAACGAGATAATTTCATATTTTGATGCACTACGATTTATTATTATTATTACGAAAGAATAAAAATACATTTAATAAAGATAGTAAAAATATATAATCTTTGATATAATCTTTCGTTATTACATTCAATGTATATCGCTGGATTATTACAAGAAAATTATAACAGTAATGTATAAAATTCAACGTACTATTTTAAAAAAATAAAATAGGGTCGCTGTATTTTTTCTATTTTCTAACAAACGTTAGAGGAACGGACAGTGTCTGTCAATTTGCACTAAACAATTTGATGGTGATTACGAGGACATTTAAACAGTGGCAATTCGAGAGTTATTACATTAACTCGCATCCTACTTAAGGCGAATTTTTCAACTTTGCGGGTCATTAAACTTTTGTTACGATTAATTTAACGCTATGAGTTTCTATTCTTGGAAGGGGACAATCATACGTTACAATTTTAATACTTTCAAATGTAGATATTTAATATAAGTTAATATAACTAATTTTATTCTTTTTTCATTTTATATAGACATTATTTTTATTTGAAAAAATACTCTGCTTAATTTTTAATTTATTACCAAAACTAGAATATGGATTAAGAAAAACACTTTTATATTTAATATGAAAAATATTAATTTTATTTTATTACTTTTTCTCACTAAATTACTTTTTAATTTAGGCAAGAGATATATTTTACATATCTCTCGTTTTTCTTATCTTATCTTCCATTCATATTCGAAAAAAAAATGACACAACGAATGCGACAACGAATTAAATAATTAAAAACGTTATCTTTCCTTTATTTTGAAGTTTAAAAATAGATATATGGACATATTCAAAAGTAGATTTTTCGAAAATATTTCCGCTTTAGAATATAAATTATTAGAAAAATTTGATTGAAAATTGAAGAAAAAAAGAAAAAGAAAATACTAATTTAATAATTTATTTATAACTTATAAACATTTTCAACACTTATTACTTAATTGATTTGTAATTCGAATATATAAAAATAATTAAAGCATTAAAAAATCATTTAAGAAAGTGGATCATCATTTATTCCTACATTTCGCGATTATTAATATTATCAATTTCAATTTTTTTTCCATTAATGTGTTATTGTTAAAATAAAATTTTATATATTATAATTTTATATTGTATAATGATTGTTAACCAAAAAATTATCATATAAAATCTTCTTAATCTCTTATCTATTCAATCGGTGTTAAATACCGTACAATGAAACAAAAAAAAAAAAAACAAAAAAACAAATACAAAAGAAAGATATAAATTAATCTGCCAACCTATTCCGAAACAATAAAAAGAAAATTTGAAAATTACAATCGACCAAGAATAAAATATATTAAAGATATTGAAGAAAATTATAGAACATTAAATTTTTAGATTATAGAATCTTATCATTGATCGAAGAATATCAATATTGATCAATATTTTAACACGATGTATACATACAATTACGACAAGCAATTATTCATTCTAAGACTATAGACTGCAATTTCACGATATTGTCAACAATAAATTGAAATTATTTAATCGCAAAAATAGATTTTTAACAATCGAAATAGTCAATCATTCAGAAGGATCGAATCTTTCCATGTTTCCATTTTTTTTGTAATGCAAATGTATATATATATAGATACATATAGATATATAGTATATATCATGTATTTGCTTGCATAGATTGACATTTCATTGGTTCTATAGATTATATACGCTATATATGAGAGATATTAGATTGAAAACACGTTAGATTGGTTTTATTTTCAAAGAAATTTTATCGATAAATTAATTTTGACTTTTTGAATTTTCCATTGAAGATATCTTACATCTAATTTTAATTCATCTTTTTATTTAATCATTTTATGGTAAAACTTATTTCATATATATTTCGATATATTTGAACGAAAATATATATTTTCGTTTCTTTAAATTATAATTAACAGATATACGTTCACTTCTTGTTTCGTTGAAAATAATTTTTTTATGACGATATTTCATTGTTCTTTCGAATCGGAAATATAAATATATCTATTCTTAGACCTCGGTAAGCGATTTTAAATGAAAAACGTGTAACAGGTTGGTCGCAATGACCGTGGTTACCTGCAGCACATCCCATCTTCTCCCTTGCCTAGCCAGAAATGGTTGAGAAACGTGAGGGGGAACGGAATCGACGAGAACCGACGTTAAAGTTAGGCCTCGCGCAACCGAACGCTTCCCTCGCATTTTAGTTGATCGCTGTAGCTCCCGCACGACGCGTGAGATCGACACTGTGTTCCAACGTAAAGACATATTTAAAGACGGACAATATTTTTTGAAAATCATATTAATTTTTACCATAATCAATCATCATTTTTTCCTCCAATTTTTAATTTTCGCTTTTCTATTCAAAAATCTTTTTTCCTTTTCTTATTTTTTTTTTTTTTTTCATTCTTTCCTCTTGAAATCCTTTTTACGTTATTCACGTTCGTTTCCCAAGGATATCGATTATTATTAATTATATTTTAATTTTTTAATCGAAATCTTTTTTCGTTATCGCGTAAGTTTGCATAATTTCATTTTGAAAATTTTTAACGATCCCTTCTTCGATAAATGTAATGTAAATTATCGAAGAGATTTTGAATTAGTGAACATCGATACGATCGAGAATTAATCGAAAACGAGAAACAACCGTGTGCTTGTTTTGAGGTAGCAACGTGCTCGACGCACGAGATCTCTCGACGAGAAAGCGTGACGAGACACGCACAAGTTGAGCGATAAAGATAGAGATCTCGACAAACATCTGTTCTATGTTTTCGGCTTAAGAAAGAGGTAAGAATTATGTTGTGTTTTTCTCTCGATTTATAAATCAAATTTAATATCTATTTCAACAAAATTTCTCTTATCTTTTCTTCTTCTTTTTTTTTCTTGTTTTCTTCTTTTGAATTTTCTACTTTTCTACTTTTGAATTTTATTTTTATCGAAGTTTTTCTTTTTGAAACAAACGATCGATCATATGTTTCGAATGATCGATGTTTTGAAACAAAAGATTTTTTTAAAAACTTGAAAAATAAGAGCGAATTACTATTTTTTTTTTTTTTTACATATGGAATTCATAGATATCTTTGTTTAAAATTAAATTTATTTCTTAATACGTAATACAAATATTTGCATTAGAATCAAATCATTCGTAAATATATTTGCTAAAAATATTAGATAATATTAGATAAAGTAAAGATTTTCAGAAAAGGAGCTCGTTGATTCAAATTCACGACTTCGTACGGCTAATGTAACAACGAAATTTATTTTCGTGTAACGCGTCTATCGTTATAAATTGTATAATTTATTGATTAGAACGAATTCAAACTCGATGCAAGATCGAAACTAAATGGAGAGTTTACTGAAAATTATTAATCGTCTTATCGGAACTCGAACGATCGTTCAAATTCTCTTAATCACCGAGAAAAGAAAAATAATTGTAATAAAGATAACAGTTATTTATCTATTTGATGTATATAAATATAACATTTGACATAATCCATTTAATATAGGTATTAATATGTAGAATTATTGATTAAAAAAAGAAAAATTCACACGATATATTATTTTATTATATATCGTGGTTTATTATAATTTGAAAAAATTAAATAAATAATTTTTAAGTATTGTGTAAATATAATATATATATATATAATATATTAATAAAATAACAATAATATAATATAATCGTGTTATTTATCTATTTTTATCTTAATTTTATTTTATCGCATTTTATTATTATCAGATAACGTATATTATTTTAATTTATTCATTTTGTCGTATTAAATTAATCATATATTGTTATTTATTATTCATTTATCTGACGGATGATTCGTATCTTATTTCATTTTATTAAATATTCTAATATTTAAAAATTGTAATTTGTATTTTAAATTTATTCTATGGCGAAATTTCCATAGAATTAAAAATATCTCAAATTTTTAATCTCATCAAGTTTTAATAATCGGTTGCTTGTCTTAATAATACTTGTCATATCTTAACAACTGAGAATGTTCAGTTGGAGAATTGTTGCATGAATCATTTCATCCACACACGTGTCCGTTAAAAAGACGTTGCGACGCCTACGCGTGTTTCTAATCGCTTGTTGTGCGCTAACACGAAAACTTTGATTTTTATACACGTAAATGGAAGAGGGATCGATGCGAATTTTATCATTTCTATTTTTTATTTTTTATTTCAAAATTTTGCAATATCATTGCATAATTCGTATTTTTAACGCAAATAACTAACTGAAATATAATAAACGATACCAACATTCCCTAAATCTAATTCTTTTTATAAAATATAAAAGGAATAATAAAAAGAACATAAAACAAATAAAATACATATTTTTTTCAAATGAATAATATTTTATCGATAGACATATATATACATATATAAGTATTATACATGTATATTAAATTTAACAAGAATAGAAATAGGATGATAATTTAATTGATGCAAAGATTTATTAATTGCATATTTATTAATTGTATATTACATTGATTGAATTATATTGAATTATGGAGATAAATCCTTTTTTTGTTTTTTTCTTTTATGTGTAAGAAAACACTGCAACTTATAACATTTGACTAGGAGGATACATATGTTTAAATAATCTTTTTTTTTTTAGCTCAGACAAGAGGTATGATTCCGTGATATCTTAAATACGGAATAACGGGCCAAAAAATATGCGCAGTTGATTCAATTGTTGCGACTGTAGCCAAAACTGTAACCGTGGATCAAGTTCAATATCGCGTTCATTTTTTCAAATTGAACAATCAATGAATCTTTCCTAAAATATCTGTCCGTTTTCCTTCAATTTCTATAAATTATATTCTTATCCAACGATTTTTCCTAAATAAATATTTTCTAATATTTCTTTTATATACGCGATAGTCCAATACATCCAATAATAAAAATTCATTAGTCATTTTTCATTATTTTTTACGGGGTTTATTAGTTTAACCGAGATTTTTTTTCAAAGAAAAAATCGAGAGGAAAAATAAAAAGTAATTAAATAATATGCTACATTAATTACATTTCTTACAACGATTTTCGTTCCTTCGATGGATAGTAATTTTTTTTGTTTTCTACGCGTTTGGAAAATTTATAGGAATGAATCAAAAATTTTCTCATAGATATATTCAACAGAATTTATTATGAAAAAAGGAGAAAAAAAGAAAGAAAGAAAGAAAAATTGGTTTATGTCGGAATGGGAAGAGATAGATGATGCATCGGTGGTAGTATTCGACTAAAGTTTCTTTGTTCGTATCGCAATCAATTGAAGCATATATATTTAACACGTTGTCGGCACTTTTGCCTCTATCAATGTCTCTTATTCTCAATTCACGAATGCATGATTGTGTTTCACATATGGTACAAGAAAAGGATATAGGACGCTTTGTGTCGAGCAACAAGCGGGATAAAAATAATAACGAGTAAATAGATGATACCTATAGATTTGTCGTATTAAAAGTTTTATATAATTTGAAATGTATTAAACGATTTAAATGATTTTACGTAATATTTCAATAAATTTTCGTTTGGTTTTACGATACGGTTTAATCATTGCAAAATGCGTATAACATTCACCGGTAGATAATACGTTGGAAACCAGAAACTTTTATCGACCACCTACGAAACCAGTTAATATTATACGGTTCAATGTTTTCCATTCATTTGTATTTAACCAATTAAAAAAAAAATATATATATGTATATATCACAAACAATTATTATTTAATGTTGGATAATGTCTGTTGATTATTTTCTATATTTTAGATAAATTTAAACGATTTTACGTGTTAGTTTTAATAAAATTTGATTTGATAGAGTACACTTAAAAATAAAAGTTTAGTTTATTATAAATTGTTTTATAATAATTGAATCAAAATAATAATAATAATAATAATCTCACGTCTAAAGGTTAAAGATTTTCATATCTACATTTCCCTTTCCCATTGATAAATATTCACTCGCGTACATAGTATCGGGTTTATATTGAACAAAAATATTTAAGTTTTTACGATTCAAAATGATTCGACGAAACGACAAATGATGGATTCCTTTGTGTTATGTTATCATTATACGTACATTTGTTTGGACTGAAGCATAGATATTTATGTTGTTTACGTTTGCACTATCAAATTATTTTCGATAATTAGTAACTTTTATTATGCGATTTCGAGGGGAGTTTATTCGATATACATATCTCAGTTATTTGTTAGATTTAATTGTAAAATTTTGAAAAAAAAAGAAAAAAAATACGAAAAGAAATTAAAATTTAGCGTAAAAAATATCTTATTAAAAATAAATATTAATTTTAATTTTTTCTATTTTCTCTATATAACATATTTTCTTTTCTTTTTTCTTTAATTTTCCGTTTATTTTTTACTTTTCGATAAATAGTATTGTCATTATAATATTATTATTACATATCTTGAATTTATCCAAACATGTTTTGAGTTCTAATCATAATTGTATAGTTTAATTAATTAATTAAATAGTATATAATGTATATAATTAAAAAAATATCAATCAAAAAATCGACATTAATTTGATAGAATAATTCAATCTGTTGCTTAATATATGCACGTAATATTAATACCGTAATGATTGGAAAATCCGTACGAATTTTTCCTTATGTATATACAATTAGACATATATATATACCACATATTATTTATATTAGACATATATATTGTAAAATCTTTTATTATAGAACTTGAAAACGTTGAATCGAAGTGATCGAAAAAAATTAAGAGATCGAAATAAAGGAAATAACATAAATAACATGGAAATAAGAAAAATATTTTTTGTATTATATCTAATTATATGCGTATACATATATAAAAATATAATTTATATAATATGAAGAATTATATCGAAAATATTTGTTTGAAAAATATTTGCTTTTTATAATTTGTCTATAATAATAATGATAACAATACCATGATAATTTTGACAATTAATCACATGTCAGGATATGATTATTATTATATTATTCATATCTTTTAAAAAAAGTCAAAAATATCTTCCATCCAACGCGTAATACTTTGGATTTTAGATAGAAAAGAAATTTTTAATTTCATAATTCATAATTCATTTTTACATTGTCGAGTTAAATTCATCGAATAAATATCATTTATTAACGAGAAGAAAATATTGAAATTCATGCGAAATGTTTATAAATTATAAAAAGTAAAGATAGGATAATATATTTAATATAATAGAAAAACTTTCGAGATCAATGAATGAATATTATATCGGATATTGTATCTATGATATCGCTAATTCTGTTATTAAATAATGTTAATTGTAAGAGAGATGGCGAAATTGTAAATAATGTAGAACCAAGAACCATAAAAAGGGAAATATACATAATTCTTTCTCGAACATTCTTTTACCTGGAGAAATTTCTACCTAGCTGGCGAGGGATTAAAAAGGGTCGATGGGAACAACTCGAGCCGTTTTCGAGATATATATATATATAGAGAGAGAGAAAGAGAAAGAAAGACAAAGCTTTTAAAAAGACAATTACAAAAAAATTCGAGGGATGCATTTATAAAGAAAGTTTAAGAAGTTAAAGAAACAATAAAAATTCTTTGTTAAATTTATTCAAGCTTTTAAATTCTTGTTCTTTCTTTAAATTCCATAAATCGTTCTTTGCGAACGATAACAATAATATTTTACAATAGTATTTTTTACAAATGGATGTCTATTATAAGAGTAAGTAAAATTATTCTAGAATGATTTTCATTCTCAATACTATAAAAAAAGAAATATATATATATATATGTTCATTTGTAAAAAAATATAATGTTTCTGGTCTTAAAAACATATAATTTTTAAAAGTTTCACGTTCTCAAATTCAGATTATTCGTATCTCATAGAAAAAAGAAATCTTCCCTGCGTTTGAAGAAATAAAAGTAAAAATCGACGGAAAGAAGAAAGTGTTTGATTATGTGATTCGTATACTTTATATATATTTCGTTTTTCGTAATTGCATCATCATCATTGACGCATTCCTCTGATGCATTGGCATATCAAAATATTTTGCAACTCGATAAAATCTCGTGTTTTTCGCAATAAGATAAATCAATGTACGACTAATATTGCACAAGGTTGACTAACGATAGTAAGTTGAAACGGTTCAAGGCAAATTGTCCCCCAATCCTACGACACGTGTATAACGGTAATGCGAATTGTATATAATAACTGGAGCCGCATTCTCGAAGGATCGCGCAGGTATTCGAGATTTTCTTTGCCTCGCCTCACTCTGCACATACCAGCATTGACCGTTCTCATTTTGCTTTTCCTTTCCTTCTGTCACGACTCCGACTCTGCCACGACCATGGGTCAATAACATCCTGTCCTTCTGACCGGAGTCTCGCATTGTCTCGACAGTGATTCTCGGCGCCATGTCTGAAATCGCAAACGCGAATTTAGCGTTACGTTTCGTCTACGTATCCGTCATATGCATCTTTGGTAATCGTTCAATGTTTGATTATACTTTCACGCGATCCGCAATGATTATACCAAGCGGAGGCGACATGCATTCACGTATTTATTAGATCGTGTAACGTTTAAATAGTCTTAGATCAACGAAGTTAATGTTTCTTGTTGAGATGAAATTTTCACTCACAGTGTGTAAGTGTATTTGTAAATGTTCGTGTATTTTTCTTCTTTTTCTTTCAAATAATAAATAAATTTAAGATATCATGGATTAATGTGAAGATGAAAGTTGATGAAAAAAAAATAAAGTATAAATTCGATCGAAAATTATCGATTACGGATAACATACAAATCGATACGATGCATATTTATCTATAATAATATCTATATTATTTATCGATGTATCAAAATTGATTATTTTCGAACAATTTATCGAATAATTTTGGAACAAATATCGAAATATTTCGGATTATTTATTAAACGATTATCAGTTATGCATAATAAAAAACACATTTTCAAAATCCATCGTTCGTATGTTACAGATAACACACAATTAACGAATATAAAACGTGAACGAATCGCAAAGATACAAAATAGCTGCGCAACCAGGCAGTGATATGAAGAATACACAAACCAACATTTATGGTACGTCGATCTACATTACATATTGTATTTAATATTAACTCTATTTCATACATTGTATAGGAAAATTTTTTATTATACACATTTATATTTATTTATAAAACTTTCTTTGGTTAAAATTTAGATGACATACATTGACAAATAAGTTGAAATATTCGTAACTTTTCTAATTCCGTAAGGGAAAGAATCTATCGGTATAATATTCAAAGAACGCGATACACATAAAATATTTATTTATTTATTTACATACATATATATAGTTGCAATACAAATTAATCCACGAAATCTTAATAAATTGACGTTCTTATTAACTTAGCTTTTTAAGTGTTGATAGACATTAATTTCTTTGCAACGAATTTTAATAAATATACGAATTGATATTTGATTACTCGCTTAGTAAAGTATTTCTTCGGTTCATCGATATTTAAAACGATATACGAATTTTCATTGAAAATCTAAATTCGAACGAAGATCATCATCGATTAATCTCGTTATAGAATGTATCGATTTAAATATCTATATATCTTTTTATTTTTTTCAAAGTATGTATGTAGTACTAGGTTGCATTACAATTATTCCAGATATCAGGTCAATCTCAGAGATTGAACTGAATCCTTGGATACAAAATTTATCGATGCGAATACAATGACTTCATTATCATTGCAGGCATTGTACGCTTTTCGCATAGGAATCGCCGCCTTTCTCTCTCACATTATATCGAAATTCGAATCGATTATAAAACTTGAAGAAAAATCTTCTTTCATTTATAAATTTTTAGCCGATACATCTCGACTTTTCCAATCGCTCAACGAGGTAAAACCTTCGTTTTTCAAACGAAAAAGCTGGTTTACGCTGTCTCGAGGTTACCATACACATTTTATGGTTCACATCGTGCGTCTATCAGTTTTTTCTTTAAAACTGGTTTCCTCGTCACTTGCTATACTTGAACGCAATAAAGATTAAAATGGTACGAACGCATTATCGAGGAATCCTGCTCCTGTTTTACCAAGAACTCATTTCAGTTCTGGGGCGTTCTATATCGCTGGATGGAAGATATTATTTCACGATGATTCGTCGGGAAACGCGGATTAGATAATTTTTATATTGGTCAGTTATCCATTAATTAAACATAGTTTGAACGTATCATGTATCGTAAAATGGACAGAAAAACGCAATTTCAAGATCAAAAAAATCAATTTTCTATGCAAGTTTATTTATATTATATTAGAATCTTATATTTTAATATATTCGTATTTTTCATTAATTCGTGAAATAGAGATTAGAATTATGATTTTTATCTTTTTATTTTTTATTTCATTTAATCTTTCAAAAAAAAAGTAGATCAAAATATCTTTGTTATTTCGATATTTTGTTATATAAATATAAATTTAATTTATTTTCAATATTTATTTTTAATATTATGAGAAATCCATTTATACGATTGTGGAATTGATTAAGTTATTTATGCGGATTGTGGAATTAACAAAAGAGATTATAATATTTATCTCGTTTATTACATATTACTTTTATCAATTCTAGATCTCCTGGCTTTAGAAAAATTATATTAAGAATTAATCGATAAATGAAAGAGTTTATATTTTTATATGTATATAATTAACAAAATTATATACATATATCATTATTTTTAATATTACGTAATACGTATTATTTAATCATATTCGTATTGTACAGGAAACGTTACTGTCTATAATAATTATTCTCATCAAAACATTCGGACTTAAATGATGATATATTTTAATCAACGAATTGTATGATTCATTGGTCGGGAAACTTTACTCAATTTTATTCGGACAAAGTTCATAGAAGGAAAGTTCAATCAGTTCATTTCGCAAGACAGACAAATAAATATTAATGCAAGTTCATGTTAATATTAGAAATATTAATATCAGATGATTTTGTAACTGGAAAATATTCTTTGTTTATGAAATATGTTATATATATAAATTCGTTCGTTTTGAAAAAGAAATAATGTAAATTCGCGATATAAATAGAAATGAAATAAATCAATATATAAAATGTATTCGAAAATGAAATATATATGAAAAGAAAGAATATTCATAAGACAAAAAAATTATATATCTGTGAAATACATAGTAGAAGTGAATAAATAGTACAATAGAAGTAGAAAATGCATATGTATATATATATATGTATATTCGATCCGCATAAAAAAAATATCGCACATAAAACTATATATATGTATATATTTTGTATAAGAGTTTTATAAAACGGTAGGTTTCGATATAACGATTCCTTTGTTATGTCTTATCTCGTATTGCTCGATACTTGGACTCATTTATTCCTGCAAATTAAAACATTTTCGTTACATTTGAAAGTTTGAATATATACATTTGAATATATAATAATAATAAAGTTTGAAAAACGATCGAATAGAAAGAACATGATGCAATTACATATTAAAAATTGCAAATTATAATTTCAAACTTAATAATTTGAAATAAGATTTCTGATCAATATAGAATATATTTAAAAAAAAATTTCCAAAGTTTCCTAAAAATTACATGATGGGTGAATAAAAAAATCGATAGATTTAAAATCTATTTATTAATATTAACAATATATCAATAAAAATATATCAATTATATTTATTAACCTCCCGATAAATTTCTCAATTTCTAGAATTTCAATAATCTTTATCATCTTTTCGAAAATTTTCAAATTGCACAGTTTGCAATCTATCGAAAACAAATCGTTAATGAATTTAAATATAGTATAATAATCGAAATTGTTAAGCCCTTGCAACATTAGTCATATCTCGAGCTATCATCTTTTCATCGTGACTTTTATATCGCGCGTATAAGCGCCTGGTAATTATCGTTTACGGTTAGTTTCATGCTTGTCTTTCGCTTTTGAAGGCAACACGGATTACACCTAATATCGTCATGTATCTCATTTTTACGCGATATCATGTTCACACGTAAAACATAATATGTAAACGGACATATTATCAAAACACGATAAGCGTGTACGCATATATCAACCTACCTACCAATCCAACTTCTCTTTCCGGCTTTATACCCACTTGTTACACAGAAAGAAACTACATCGCATAGACGTACTAGAGAAGTCTTTGATGACAAGTGCTTGTGTTTCGAAACAGTGAGGAATATAAACGAATGGTAATTGATCCGTAGTAAACAGTTTAATTACCGAATGAATTTATTTCAAACTATCCAAGTATTTACGTGTGTATATATACGTGTATAAGATATCTATATCCGTATCTGAAAAAATTTGGTCTTATATTTTCAACCGATTTAATTTTTTCACTTATAAAGTTATAAAATTATTATAATATTAAAAGATATTCAAAAATTATATAAAAAATTATATAAATCGTATCGTTGAAATTTTTATCTTTTAATTAATTTAATTAAATTATATACAATAATATTTTAAAAACGATATTTAATAAAATAAAATAAATAAATCTTATAAATTCCAATTTATATATAGTATATATGTATATAAAAGTGTAACGAAAGTGTAACAAAAGTATACAAAAGAAAAAAAAGATATCTATAACTTAAATTTTATTAACTTTTAATTTTTCAATCCAATAATATTAATTTCAAAGTATTTATATATGTCATCATAACGAATTCACAGTATGTATATATATGTATATGTAGATATATGTAGATATATGTACATCTATTTCATTTTACAACAAGTTTAAATATACTTTTGTGTATCATTTTTATTTTATACTTATATTTTTTGTAGTTGTAAAAACTTGATAATAATTATTATTTTATGTATCATTTAAAAAAAATCTTAATCTTCAATCTTATCAGCCTTGTGCGTTTCACGATAGAAAAAATACTTATGTCTTTGGGAATGACGATCACAATGCAATTTTATATGTTACATAATTTATAAAATTATAAAATTTTTATTACGGAGCGTTACGATTACGATTTGAATATTTTTATTTTATCTTTTTAATATTAATCGAATACCATCATATCTATCAGACGAATTTTGCAATGTTTATAATATTGCAATGTTCACGTTATTTTAATATAAAACACGATATGCGCAGTTCAATTAATAATACTTCTTCGACGAGATTCGATTCAAGAGACACGTTCGAATATGTTAAAGATTGCATTTACGTAATTTATTATCAACTCATTTTAATTACAAACGAAGGATTTGATTAAATCATTCGTTACATGTATGGTTTTAACAAAGCACATGTTCGATTAAACGTCTTTCTTATAAGATATTCTTAATTTAATAAATTCTTATTGTTCACATAAGAATTTTGTTATTGTTTCTTATAGTAACTGAAATTATATCTATCCGATTCCGAGATTATAAATTCTTTTTATTATTATTATTAGATAGTTTCGTCTTATATTTCAAAATTAAAAAAACAATACAATTATATTTTAATCGCATATGTGTCTTTTTGAATTAATTAATTGATTAATTATTATTATTTCTTTTCGATTTGCGTATATTTTTGTATTTTTCGAATTTTGATCTTATCTATACTGTGAAAGCATTAAATCAAAAGATAAATGGAGGAATTTTTAATTCGAAGAAACGAACAAATGGTACGTTACTCTTAAAAATGTAATCTATGATTTAATCTTGAAAAATATGTATTTAACTACTTACCTACACATAATTATCTTGAATAATTTGACGTAATAGAATTGATCATAAAATATACATAGAAATGTAAAATAACAAGGAATAATAATGCATAATAAAATGCTATTACATACAATACATTATGAATAATTAAAGCGTATAAAAAATTGTTATTCGTTGAATAAATAATTTCTACATTCTTGATTAATTGAATCGATGAAATTGTCGAATATTCTCCATATTGTACTCATCGAGTACTCATCTTACTTAATTCGATTAATTTTATATTTTATATTTTATTATAATTTTATATTTCCAAACGAATATTTGAAATAATTATCGATCATTAAATATTTTTATAATTATCTTTTTAAATAATTTTCTGTTCTTTAAATTTTCTTTTTTATTATGAATGGACCGAATTTACAAATTTCTATCAATTTATGAACGAGAGGAAAAAAAAAAGTCAGAGATTAATTAAATATTGTAATAATCGAGCAATGTAACCGAACTAGTTTCAAAAAAAAAAAAAAAAAAAAAGAAAGAAAAAAAAGTATGGAAAAGGTCAAAATTATTAAAATGTTAATTAATCGCAATCTTCAATTCTTTTAATTGCTAGATCGAGTTAGTCTTCGCTGATAGATGCTACGTTTTTCATCGAGCAATCTTCATTTCTGTTTATTATATTTGATAAATACATCGCGTCGAACGATTTTCACTGTTTTCGATTCTTTTGTAACGCATTCGTGTTAATGCATCACGGAAATTTATTAATATTATTAATAAATTATTTCAATGAAATGATTTAGAATAATTTATTTGAAAATTATTCCATGATATAAAATGATATAAGAGTTTTAGCTTATAATATGCTTATAATATGATTATATTTATGAGCAACAATTTACGAATATATGATATCAGTATGATGACTCATTAATCAATTAAAGACATGTTAATCTATTAGATATTTAATTTATTAGATATGTTTCGAAGATTCTTCGAAGATATCGTTCAAAAAAATTTGATAAAAAAAAATTTGTATTAATTTCTACGGCAAAAAATTCTTTATCATTTTTCTTTATCAATTCTTTATCATTTAATCTTGATCCGATAGATTAACACTGTTACATTGTTATAAATATTTTTATTTATAATAATATTATACAGAGAGGAAAAATTATATTCGATTATAGATAGATATGCATCGAAACGAAATTGCATCCGTGTATGGACGCGGATGGCACGTAGGATAAGGATTTTTTTATCGCGCGTTAAAAATTTAAAAAGAGAAATCTTTTTTCTTACGAATTCTTGAATCCTTTTTAATATACTTTTTAATCAAAATAATAATTAAAATTATCTAAAAAGATCCGTTTGTTACGCAGTTGAAGTGAACGGCAAGCAAATCTCAAATGGAAAAGAAGAGATTGTTGAGAATGAGAATGACGAAGTGGATGCTGTTCAACAAGCTATCGGGAATCTTGGTAGATGGCAAATATACGTATGCCTGGCAATTTCTCTGGTCAAATTTCCGATCGCTTGGCATCAGCTTGCGATCGTCTTCATGGCGCCGCATCAAGTTTACAATTGTACCTCGCCAACACGCACAGAAACGGCCGATCAGTGCGTAACCAATGTGAATGGAACGTTGTTAGACTGCACAGAATGGGAATACGACAGGAGAACGTTCACAGAGACAATAATATCGCAGGTAACTGTCCAGAAATTTGTTCAATCGTTGCTATAATGTCATTTCTCCTTTGGAGAATCGAGCGGAAGCGACGGTAATCGTTGCCTTAAATTACAGTGGCGGAGTTAAATAGATTTCGATTTTTAATCATTGTTTCTTGCTTAATATACCTACTTTGCTTAAATATATTGGCGACGAACGTTGCTCTGCGTTCACGTTTCTCGAATGGAACGAATAAAACGAAATATACCAAATATACAATGGATGTTAAACGAGAAAAAAACACTAATAAAGAATAGGATTTAGACGTGCGCTTAAACGAGCGTCAAATCATATTGGGTAAGTGAAAATTCTCGGTTGGTATGTTTTTAAATAATGATGTAAGTAGTTTAGATATGTTGTTTTAGATATGCTACGCGATTACTTACGAAATTATATTTAACATAACTCATAACGTGCAATATAATGTACGATATAAATAGTAGTAGATGGATTTGAGGAGGGAAAGGAATAAACGAGCGAGCGAGCGAGCGAGAAAATTTTGTTCAGTATTTTCATCGATATAAAAGTTGAAACTTGCTATTGCTTCATATCAAATCATTATAATTATTTGATACAACATGACATGATAAATATAGTAGAGAAGGAATCAATTTAGAAAAAAATATATATTATTTTCTTTAAGTTAATTATTCTTGTTAATTATTAGTTAAATAAAAATTCGTTTTTAAAATTGTATTTAGTAACATCATAATAATGATAGAAATTATAATTTTTATAATAATTTTTTTTTTAATTACAAAAATATGTAATCGTGCATGGCTATGGAAATAATTTAAGATTAAGTTTTTATTACAATTGTTTAATACTATATATATATATATATATATATATATATATATATATATATATACATATATATGTATATCCAAATATATATCTTTCGACGATTGTGTTTTTTGTAATTCTTTTGTTTTATTTTGTTTTGTTTTCACTGGAATGCCAGTTCTTGCCTCTTCTGTGAAAATGAATTTTCCAAATATATATAATTCTTCATTATTCTTAATGTTATTTCAGTGGAACTTAGTATGCAGTCGAACGCATTATGCCAATATCCAGCAATCTATTTTGATGTTTGGCGTACTTTTGGGCAATATTATATTTGGCAATCTAGCAGATAGGTACAAAAAATATTCATTCCTTTTTATTAAATTATCTTTCTTTCTCTCTCTCTCTCTTTCTCTCTTTTAAATCTCTCGTATATAACATCTTATTACGACTATGTGTAATAACGTTTATAAATCAATAATTGATATTTACAAATATTTTTGTCAGGTACGGTAGAAAGATGCCGTTAATGATATCCGTAGTTCTTCAACTAGCTTCCGGTATCGGATGCGCTGTTGTACCATGGTTTCCGGCCTTGTTGTTAATGAAATTACTTAGCGCCTTAGCTACCGGGGGTACTATGGTTACCAGTTATGTCATTTGTAAGTAATATTTTCTTATTAATTGTTTCTTGAATCTGAAAATTTTAATATAATTTTTATATATATAGAAACTTAATATATAAAATATGACAAATAAAAATTAAAAATAAAATATTAACGAAATTTTTCGTTGATAATTCTTAAACTTTTTATTATCGATTTTATTTTCATTATTTTTATAATTTATACTTATTTTTTTCTTTTCTTTTTCTTATATATTCTTATCATATGTACATATATATGCATGAAACGAAATGTTTATTAACGATCTAATCGTGAAAAATTGTCAGGTATGGAGATTGTTGGAACAAAATGGCGAGCAGCCATTACAGTACTTTATCAAATTCCATTTAGTTTGGGTCACATGTCATTGGCCGGTCTAGCATATTATTTCCGTCATTGGCAACATCTTCAAATCGCTATCACGCTACCCTCTGTCATTCTTCTAAGTTATTGGTGGATCGTGCCCGAATCTCCTAGATGGTTGCTCGCTTTTGGAAAACAACGAGCAGCTTGTAAAATTCTGCAGAAGGCGGCCAATATTAACAATATAAAAAATAAAGACATTCCAAACATGGTCAAACAACATTGTTTGCATCAGGTAAAAAAAATAACATTTAAATCTATTATTATCTTATCTATAAGGTTTAATTGCTTAAACATTACAAATATATCGTAATTCATTTG
The DNA here is from genome assembly GCF_003254395.2 of Apis mellifera. Classification (NCBI taxonomy): domain Eukaryota; kingdom Metazoa; phylum Arthropoda; class Insecta; order Hymenoptera; family Apidae; genus Apis; species Apis mellifera. The sequence continues at coordinate 7,207,655 of NC_037653.1, forward strand.
TTTCATCGTTATTTAAATTTACATAAATATTAATTTATATTATTCGTGATATTTTTACAGAACTCGAAGCGATCGGATTTCGATTACAAAGCGTCGTTTCTCGATTTGTTTCGTACGCCTAATATGAGGATAAAATCTTTGTCGATTTTCTTCAATTGGATCGTTTGCGGGATGGGTTTATTCGGAATGTCCCAATACATAGGTCAAGTCGGTGGTAATATTTTTGTCAATTTCACTGTTTCTGGAGCAATTCAAATACCTGGGAATTTCGTTGCATGGTGGGCAATGAACAAACTTGGAAGAAGAATTACGTTAATTTGCAGCAATTCGATCGCTGGGATTTCCGCTCTTTTACTCATCATTGTTTCAAATGGTACAGTAATGCTATAATGATTGATCTATTTATTGTAGTTGAACGGAGGCAAATATGAGAAATCGACTTATAAATTGAGATAATCAATCAAATCTACACGATATTGACAAAACCATTTATTATTTTCTCTTTAAATTGATTTATATTTCAACTTTTTCACAATTTCAAAAATATGGATTCTCTTAATATTTATATATAGATGTTATTTTTACGTCTTTTAATTTTTTTCAAAATTCCATCTTACATCACATTTTAACTTCATTTATTTATTTTAAAAAATTCGTATCTTGGAATTTGGCGGATTATTTCCCTTCTCGGAAAGAAGAATCGAAAAACAAAAATAGATCGATTATATATTATCTCTAAAATCAAATGAAATCATAATAATAATAAAATTCTATTCTTTTGACATGTTTCGTTTATTTACAGATATCGAATGGCTTCGATTAATTCTAGTTTGTCTCGGCATTGTTGGCATGTCAGTCTCTTTCACTACAGTTTATCTATTTTCCGGTGAATTGTTTCCTACGGTTGTTAGAAACATCGGTGTGGGTACCAGCAGTATGTGTGCTAGGATAGGTTCCATCACAGCACCTTTCGTGGTATCTCTGGTAAGTTTGTAATACATGATAATAATCACGCGCATCTCTGGTAAATTTGTAATATATGATAATTATGCGAAATTATATATTTTATTATAGATAATCATTTTAATATGATCAAATTTTCTTAATAATACAAAATAAAATAATTTTTTTTTAAATTAAATAAATTTCATTCGTATAACATATTCCTTTATATCGTCATTCGTTCATTTTATACAACTTTTTTTAAAGGATCATATTCAAACTTGGCTCCCACCTGCATGTTTTGGAATCCTTCCTCTTCTTGGTGCTGCGCTTTGCTTTTTATTGCCAGAAACTGTTGGATGCACGCTTCCGGAAACGCTTCAAGATGGTGAAAATTTTGGCAAGTCAGTATTTAATATTATATTATTATAAATTTTATATTATTATAAATTATTAATATATTATAAATTTCACGAAAAATAATATATAAATTATAATATTTTTTAATAATAAGTTCTTTTGAATGAATTCTACACACACGCACACACACGCGCGCGCGCATATAATAATATATGTGTGTGTGTATATATATATATATATATATATATATATATATATATATTATATTTACTTTTATAATTTTTATTTTTTATTTTCTTTTATATATTTAGGACAACACGCAGAAAACTCTATAAAATTTCACAAGAAAATTATTCGAAAAATATGGAAGCAGAGGCGACACTTTGAACCAAGACTGCAATTAATTGTTATAATTTATAAATTGTGAAAAAATTAGGAAAAGTATCAAAATTAAAAATTAAAAATATGAATTTTTATAGATAAATTATCTGTATATAAATAATATTGCAATCATTCCCCTTTTTTATTTATTACATTATTACATTTACAATTTTAACATCAATGCTATTTTCCATTCATACGCGTTGAAACCGAATATCGATTTCATATTATATTCCAATTAATTTTCTACTCATTGATATAGATAGGGAAATTTAATCAGCGTGCAAGTGTATTTTATTGTTTATATGAAAAGTATTTTTTAATAAAAATATATAATAACATTTTAAAAACGCTTTCAAAATGTTTTTCTTTTATTAAATAGTTCAAAAAATCAAAAAATGTTATTTATCGTCGAATGTATTTGTAACAATTGCGAGAAAAAATCTTGTAAATTATATGCCAATATATCATATATAAATATATTGTATATTTTATAAAAATATATTTTTATTTTTGTGTTTCCTTTTATTTAAGTAATTAAATAATTAAAAATTTTAATCAAATTTAACTTTGAAACTTTTCTTATTTATTTTAATTTAGGCAAAAATGTATTATCAAATTTTTATATTCTACAATTATATTTTTTTTATCAATGAAATATATTATTCATACGTATATAATATGTATATAGATATATTAAAAAAACGCATCTCATGCTTAATAAAAATATGATAATTTAATATCATGATAATTTTAGATTATTAATTGATTAAATTGATTAATTGATTAAAATATAAAGAATAGGAGGGAGGAGAGGGAAAAAAGAAAATTAGAAAGAGTAAAAAATTTATGAAGAGATTGATATCGTTGAAGCAGCAAATCTATCTATTTCTAGAATTCATCAAGAATATTATATTTTCAACTTTAACTTTATCATAATGCTAATAATACAAACAATATTAATAATTTCATAAATCTTGCAATTTTTATTGAATAATTTTTCTATTTACAATTGAAAAACAATCTAACGATTATATTCCAAGAACAAATAAATACTTCTACTTTCCTACTAAGGATAATTAACATCATAAGCTATATTGTTCAATACTTGATTAGCATAACTTTTGAATTATATATGGGATAGGACAGGTTTAAATCAACAGATTTATATGTGATTAAATATTTTTTATTTATTCCGATTACTGTAATTACGTTTTTTTTTTTTTCTTAAGAATTGATACTCGACAAATTTCTCAATATTACTTTTTTTTTCAATATTCACAACATCTAAACGATAAAAAATTCTTATAAATTTAAATATATACTATTTGATTTATTAATAATCCGCCGTAATTAATGATTTATTAAAATAATCGTATAAGTATATATTTATCTTGTATTTATATCGTTCATTTTTATACTCTATTACAACACATACAATTTTTTCGTTTTTGTTCATTTTACGATTAAAAACGATTATAAATTTAAACTATAAATATAACTTTCACTATCGAAAGATAAAAAAGAGACTTTTAATAATTCTTTATGGAAACGATTATTATAAAAGAATTATTTAATGCAACATTGCATTAAATAATTGTCACGAAATTAGCATTACATCTTACATAATGTACAACAGATTTTTAAAATGTCAAATTTTATAAATATATCATCATTATATATTTTCGTTCAACAATATAATACAATATTTTATATATCTTATCTGTATAACTATTATTCTAAAATTCTAAGAATTTCGATTACGCGTTTGTTTCAAGTTTTATTAATTTTAAAAAAGAAAAAAAATATGAAATAAAAGTTAAATAATTGATTTAAATATTATTTGTAAAATTATCGGATAAATTGATTAATTTTTCTTTTTCATCATCGATCAAATGACAAACTTAATTACATGTAACGTCAACAAGAGACAAGAATCTTTATATTCACACGTGCACATTTTAATTGTGTCCATTCGGAAAGACTTCATCATTATATATAAAGTAAGTAAATACCATAGCAGAGACAACTCAAGCGTCACTCAATCTTGGACCGTTTTAGCAGAAGGTTCTTTGGGTACAAATAACGGATAATTCACTTCTGAGCGTTCAACATTTACATTTTTAAGAGTTACTATAACCTTGTGGCCGTCTTAAGATACAAAATAAAATAAAGGTAAGAAAGTGCGATATTTTTATTTAATATAATATAAAGTTATAAATATTTTAATTTTTTTTATCAATAAACATTAAATATATGTATATATATATGTATTAATATTTCTCATAATTTTATATATTTTATTTTTTAATAAGAAATTCAAAATATTAATTGTTTTAGCATTGTTTTTTTAACTGTTTTTTTTATAATATAAAATTATGATTAAATTGTAAATTATTAAAATCTTTATTTCTTATATAGAAAAAGTAATTTTAATAAATTTAATTTTTGATAATCAAAAAATTATGATATTTTTTTAATAATTTTACTTTTAATCAATTGATCAATTTATGTTTCTAATCAAATAAATGTTTTGAAGCTAAACAATCATATAATAATATAAAAGAATAATTTAGACACACGTGTTATAAAAAAATTATATATTTTTTTTATCATTTTAATTATTAAATTTATATGAATCTCTTTTAATTTTATTTAATACGTGTATTTTTTATATTTATCATATTTGCGTTCTATGATATTATATTAAAAAGAATTTTCATTTAATCATGTTTATTATCGAAATATCTAAATTATTCTTTTATATCGTTATACGATTGTTTAGTTTCAAAATATCTATTCGATTAGAAACGTAAATTGATTAAAAATTGAATAGTTCGCACCTTGTAAGTATAAAGAAAAAGATAATTTAAAGTCTCTATTCCGTTTGTATCTGTCTACCTATTACGTTTACAATCTGTAATAAAGACATGATAGAATAATTGCGGATTATTTAGCCATATTTTCTTGCCTATTGTATTGTCATTGCAATAAAACTTAAATTGAAGATGTTACGAATATTAGTTCAAAGTAATGTTTGAAATAATATTGACTCGAAAAGGAGCAAAAGTTAAAACGACGAAATATCAAAATTTCTTATTTACTTATTTCACGAAATATGTTTCGCTTTTGTCTATATATATATATATATATATATATATATATATATATACGTATAGTTTTACATCCGTACAAGTATCATTTAATAACGATGCGAGATAACGTATCATTCTATTCTTTTCCTAAGAACTAACATTATTACTCAACTTACAATTTGATGATTAGTTATGTTCGAAAATAATCAAACAATCAAAAATTGATGGAATAAATATCGTATATCTTCTTTTTTTTATAGATATGTGGCACTTTTTATGGATCGTATTTCTTGCATTGGCAAATGGCGAAGAAATTAAAACAATTTATTCATGGAACGTGATCGAATATAATTTTCCAAATGATAATATTCGAAATACACTGATATCTAATGGTGATTATATCGAAGAGAATAATATGCCAAATGGTATGCAAATTTGGAATGATAAAGTATTTATCACTATACCACGATGGAAAAATGGTGTCCCATCTAATTTAAATTTCTTTTTAAAAAATGACGAATCAGGTATTTATTAGCTAGATTAGACTTATTTACTATATCATTAGAAATTTAAACTTTTTAAATTTAAAGTTGTATGATAAAACGATTTAACTATATCATAGAAATAAAAATAATATTAATTCTTTAATGATTAATAATTTTTCCGTATGTTAATTAAAGTTTGTTCAAAAAATTATATCAATTTTATAAATAAATACAATAAAATATTTTTTTATTAATTTATTTTTTATATAGAATCTCCAAAATTAAACCCTTATCCCAATTGGGAAATGAACGATATTAATAAAATTGATAGTATAATAAATATAATCCGTGTTAGAGTTGATGCCTGTGATCGATTATGGGGTGTCGATACGGGTGTTGATGATATTTTGGGCAATAACACTGTTATACATCAACCGAGAATTATCATAATCGATTTAAAAACAGATAAGGTAGAATAATAAATTATTATCTATCGATAATATTCATTTAATATTTTATATGCCTATGCATGTTATGTAACATTAATTTAACATTTATTTAATAATTTCAGATATTGAGAATTTATCCTCTAAAAAGTTCAGATCAAACATCCGATTCGTTTTTCGTTGATTTAGTAATCGATGTAGATCCAAATAATTGCGACAATACGTATGCTTACATCTCTGATCTCAGTGGATATGCTTTAGTAGTTTACAGTTGGGCCAAGAATGATTCTTGGCGTATCACGCATAATTTTTTTTATTTCGATCCTCGCTACGGTGAAATATTATATTTAAATCAAAATCTTGATTATACGATATATTTATTAAAATTTTATATTTATAAAAATTCTTTTTTCCATTTTTAGGTAATTACAATATCAATGGATTCAACTTTCAATGGAAAGATGGTTTATTTGGATTATCTTTGTCCGCATTGCAAACCGATGGCTATAAAATTTTGTACTTCCATGCGATGTCTAGTATCGCTGAATTCTCAGTATCTACGGAAGTTTTACAGGATCACACGTTAGAAAAATCTAACGATTATTATGCTTTTCACTTCGAGGGTGAAAAAGGTCCAAATAGTCAGGGGCCCAGTTCTGTGATCGACACGAATACCGGTGTCGATTACTTCACTCAAATTAACAGAAATGGCATCGCTTGCTGGGATACCAATACTGAATTGAATCCAAATACATTCAGTAAGTATTAATTAGATTTTTTACGCTAATTCCGCGTTTCAATTTTATTCACGAAACCGTTATCGAATCGAAACAATATTCATCGAAGCGTACAAATGTCTGGGATGACAAATTTGTGGTTAATCTTAATAATTTAATGCCTACGTTTATGTTTTTTCAATTTCCTTTATATCTTCTAACTATCATCTAAATGTCGAATCATACGTACAGTGAAAATGATAAATTTGTAGAAATTATTACAAAAATTTTTTCCGAAGATAAATTTATTATTTTTATATTTTATGAATAATATGATACATGAATGAATATATGATATTCATGATCAAACTATTTTATTATATTCGTTGAATTTCTTTTTTCTATAAAAATTTAAATCATCTGGCGTGAAAAATAATATCTTTAATCTAATTTACATTACTTTTTTTCAGTTTTAGTAGCCGAAAATAATACAACGATGGTCTTTTGCAACGATTTATCCATCGATCGGTCTACTAACACGATGTACGTGCTGTCTGATAATTTCCAGCAACTTTTGTTCTCTAAATATGATGCGAAGAAACGTAATTTTTTCATCACAATGTTTGATCTCGATTTCTTAACGAATGCTTGTAAGAAAAAAGACGATAAACCTAAAAGACGGCTTCCTCATATTCTTTAATGAGTTCATGCCAATGTATAAATATATTTATATATCGAAAATTATTAAATAAATACTTTGCTCAGATTTTTGATCGACAAATTATAAATATATCGATTTATTAAAAAATATTATTCTTTTTTTTTCTTCTTCTTCTTAAATATAATATATCTTCATAACAATTCACGAAAGAAATTGTTTCATTCGTGTTTCATTTATTTATTCACTAATTATACAAAAAAAATATTTAGAACGATTACACGCAATATATGAAGACGCATAAAATATATGTTATAATTAACATTTTTTCTAATTGCATTACAATTAATTTCCTATATTTCTACTCAATCCAGTCAAAAATTTCTTTTTTTGATTTATGTCGTTCTTATAATATGAGTAATTGTATATTTACAAGATATTCATTGAATTAATCATATATATAATATAGTATGTATCTACATTGAGAGATTTTAAGGAATTTTTTTAAGAAAATTTGATACAAAAATAATAATTACATATCGTTAATTACAATGTTATTCAACATTGTATACATTGTACAATTGCTACGCTATTGCATTTATAAAAAAAAAAAAAAAAAAAAGAATGGGGAAAAATTATCTTTTATTACAAATAAAATAATTTTTTTGATATTGTCTATTTTGGTCCCAATTTTATGATTTATTATGCACATATTGTAAAAAATGTAATAAAGTATGATGCATTTTTGAAAACATGTTGATCACAGGATAATACATGTTTTTGACTGAAAATAAATTTTTCTTGTAAATTGATCGAGAATTATAATTTTTTTTATAAATTATAATTATATCATTGTATATTATATTATATTATATGTTATATTATAAATACACATACTTTAGATTTTTGATTCACAGTACCAGTTATTCTGCTACCATTTTCCATTGCTTGCGGCTTTTTACTTTTAAATATTTTCCCCATTTTACCTGAAATAAAAATATATATATATATAAAATATTTATGATCTTTATAACAAATTGTATATTTTTACTGTTTTTTTTTAATAAATAAAAATCAAAAATTAAAAAAAAAATTTTTATATCTAAATATTTAATTTATTACATATAAATATGTTATAATATTGAAATTTGTATATTTTGTATATCAGTCTACAATTTTATCGATTTTTTGCAATTATTTATTCTTATTACCAGTTCTCGGTGGTGGCGATTGTACAACATCAGCATCATCTTGCCCATTATCAATCTTCAATTTCTCCTCTTCGATAATCGTATCCTTCTCTTCATTTTGTTTGTCAATTTTTATTATCTTTTCGGTATCAACTCTCAATCCTGAATTTGTATTTTTCGTCGAACATTTTTCTCCTTTTTCCGATTTTTCTGGCTCATTTTCTTCTACCATTTCTAATTTTTTATTTATATCGTTTTCCAAATTTGTTTCTTTTTCTTTTTCTATTTTACCGTTTTCATCTTTATTTTCCATTGACGACGATATTTCGACGATATAAGAATTTTCACTTTCAACTTTTAATCTTGCTGGTTTTGTCGGTGATGTGAAATCCGATGAGATAGAAGATATTTGTTTCTCAGGACTCATCTTCTGTTTGCTATCATTCTCAATATACGATTCCGTTTGCAGTTTCATTGCTTCTGATTTGAAATCTTCACTATTAGTTTGCATATTATCCGTTATATCTTTATTTTCATTATTAATGTCTTTATCGTACTCTGTTTTTTTTATCATAAATTCACTTGTATTCGTTTCATCATTCTTCTTTTTTTTATTTTCATCGCTATTCATCGATTCTGAATCATATTTTTCATCGACATTCTTCTCAATATCTATTCTCATTTCTGATTTTTTATCGTCGTCTTTTGATTCTTCATTTTCATTTTCTATTTCCAATTTTTTAGATTCTTCCAAGTCAATCGACGATTTTTCCGATATTATTTCAATTTTTTCTTCGTTTGATTTTCCTTCCGATATATCGTTAAGAGATTTTTTTTCAAGATTTTTGGGACTATTCTTGGGACTCTCTGATTTCTGAATATCGTTCATAGAATGTATAACATTATTTGTAACATCATTTTCGATATATTTTATATTTTCTTCAATTTTTTGCGGGACAATTTCCATCGTTTCTTGCGAACTCATTACAGATTCCGTGACACTTTTTCTCAGATTTAATCGATCGTTTATTATTTCGTTACTATGTTCATCACGAGTCTCATTTTGTAGCCTGTTTACTGGAACTTTTAATGGCGGTAATGCATTTCTTTTTTGAATATGTTCCTATATTCGAAACAAGAATATATCGATTTGTTTTCGATCGTTAATTTGTAAAGAATATGTATAATTAATATAGGATATATATTTTCTTAACTTCTAAAATAAATTATTTTGGTGTTTTTTGCTTTTTTTTCTTTTTTTTTTAGTAAATTATCGTATAATAAAATTTTGAAGAGATCTTAAAAGATTGATCTATGATCTATAATATAAATTTACATAAATTTGTCGTTTACGAAATAATTAAAATAAATTGTAATTACCACTTGCGAATTATCCATTTCTTTTTGAGTACGATTTGTTTCACGTCTCTGACCAATTAAGATTGTATGACAACCACCGCATGAAATCTAGATATAACGTAAGTTTATAAAGTTTAAAATTTTTAAAAATTTACTTAATTATATGAGATTATACAAGAGAGTAAATTATGCGATACATAAATATATAAATAAAATTACGTTCGAAATGAATAGTTGTTTGTATCTTTGGACAAAAGTTAGTTCGTGGACATTGTTTTCATTTTCTTCCAAACCTAATTTTCCATGTCTTCCGTCACCACATGTATAAAGTTTCCCAGATTCTGTTGCAGAAAAGATTAAAAAAAAAAAAAAATATTCAATTAATAAAATTTGTATTAAAATTTACCAGTAAGAATAGCAGTGTGACTTTCTCCACATGAAATACGACTAATTCTTTCATTTTTTAATGCGCCTTGCGAAAGAAGTTTCGGTGTATGAAGTTCCGTTACATTTGTTCCTAAACCGAGTTGACCGCTCGAATTACTTCCAGTGCAATACAAATTATTATTTTCTGTAGCAATAAACATTTTTTTTAAACACATAATATATTTATTTAACATGGAATGGATATTCTAATTTTAAAATAATTTTAAAAGATAATACCTGTTAGAAACATGGTATGATGACCACCACACGCTACATATATAACAGGATTTGGTAATTGCATTTGTTTGGGCATAATTTGCGTAGAAAAATTGATATCAATTCCTAATTTCCCACTTTCTGATTCGCCACACACGTAAACGAGACCATTTTCTATACAAATTTGAGACTTGATGTTTGTTAACACAAAAAATTACCAACATATAATATTTTATCGAAATCGATAATAAAATTATGCATATATTTTTATTTATTTTCATCTAATACCATTCAATCTATCGATCTTGATACATTTAGAAATAACTAAATAATTTTTTTTTACACGATATAAATTAATCGACAAAGTTTGAAAAAAAAGATACAGTTTAAATTACTATATTTTTCTTAAAAAATCTTTTTTAACAACAATTACCCGTCAAAAATATAGAATGATAGTAGCCCGTATTAATTCGTTTCACAGGTTCCGGAATATGTACTTTCGTCGGTTTGTTCACTAAGCCAGATATATCCGGAAGTCCTAATTGACCTTCGAGATTGCTACCCCACGCGAAGACGTTACCATCGCTCGTGAGCGCGAGCGAATGATGGGAACCCGCAACTATTTGAACAATCTTTGATCCAGTTGGCCCCGAATCGTATATTAATACGGGAGTGCTCGTGGAATCGCCTATCGCGGAAATTCCTCGACCGAGTTGTCCTTCCTGGTCGCTGCCGCAGGCAAAAATTTTTTCCGCTACTGAAACATTATTATTACGTACTCCTGTTTCGAATTTCATCCTAAGATAATTTTCACATGTGATTCAACAATGATGATCATGATTAATCATAATTAAGATTTTTTTTTCTTTTTCTAGACAAATAGATTTTTACAATTATTATTTTGACGAAATAAAAGATCGAATAAGATATTAAATATAGATATCAATTCTAGAATTGAAAGGAAACATGAAAACAATTTTAACAATAGGGAATAAGATCAACACGTAAATCGTTAATTATAAATATGTACGAACAATAAACGAATTTATAATATCATAATGAACAACAAATAGAAATTTTTTTGATTGAAAAATACGATCTATGAATATTTTATTATTACTAAAAACGTAATTTACTAAATTAATAAAATAATTGTAAAATAACGATATTTTACCTGTGCAAATTAGCGTGTGTGCTCGTCCGCATGCGACGTGTGTTACCTTTTCGGGTTTCAAAACTATAAATTAATCAATTTTATAATAATATTATATAACATATATATATTATATTTTGATATTAAAATAGATAAAATGCAAACCTTTTACGCAAGATGGTTTGCTAATATGATTTTTATGACCCAAGCCAAGCTGACCCCAATCGTTACTTCCGAAAACGAAGAGTCTACCACTTTCTAAAAACACGAAATCCAAACTTTTGATTTAACGAAGAATCAAAAAACATTACTGTATACAGGTTGTTACAGGTTGTATAAATATTCTTACTACAATAATAAACTTTAATTTTTACATACAAATAATACGATATTAACATTTTTTTTTCATTTATTCATTAACGGTGAATTTGAATTTTATTTAGTAACAATAAAATGTCAATGTGAAACGTATATAAATGGCGAAAATATAAATCATATGGCAATAATGATAAATAATATTCTAATTAATATACCAATAATTAATCTATTCTAGGAATAAATATTTACCGTAATATAAATATCAAATATTTAATCTATAAATATTATTTTCTTACATTCGATTCGATTATCAAAGAATGATCTCAAAATAAGTAGGATGATATTGGAAAGGAAAAAATACGCGAGTTTTAAATGGCTTCACAATTAATCGATTAATGATTAAACTATAATACGATGATAATAGTACGTCGATTTTGTTCGATAGAGATATTTACATACGTTATATATAAATACATACGTACGTATACGTGCCAGAACATTGCGTGGTCATATCGATTAACCGGACAGTATCCCTATGTAAACCTGGGTCAACTAAAACTTCTTTGCGAACTATGTTAGAAAAACTGTTAATCATGCTACGAACTATATATAAATACACATATATCGTCAATTATATCTAATTAATATATAAATAAGATCGCATTATAAAAAATACAAATTGATGGAATATTTTCGAAAAAAGATAATATTTATGTTAAAGGTATAAATAAAAGCATCACGTGTTTCAACAATATCGATATTGTTGAAACATCTACAGTCATTCATGCGCGCTTGTTTATTGATTTCTTCTAAAATCAAATGTGCTTGTCACAGAATAGATACAATAATATAACATAAGATATATTCACTCACATATAGAGACATAGACTATATGAAAATTTTCATAGATACATCGAGTTGATTTTACATGGAATCGAGTCATGTATTTTTATATATATACTCTTACGTTCGAGAAGATTAATAGCACCGATTAAAATTATCGCACATAAATATATAATATCTTTTTCCTCGAAATTATGAGAAAAATTTTTTTAAAGTATTCAAAATTATTTAATAACCAGATTCATATCAAATATTTTTAAAGTATATAATTTGAAATAGATCAAAACTAAATAAAAATAGATAAAATACTACGTTATTTGAAAAATTTAATAAGATTTTTAAAAAAATATTCTATCTCTATCTCTATAGATATTAATCGATGATATACCAAGTATATAAACGTATGTGTATATGTATAAAAATAAAATAGTTTTTAGTGATTTAGAAAAGAAATATTAAACAAATATAAGATTATAATTAATTAAATACACACACATACATACACACACACATACACACACACATACACACATAAAATATGAACGAAATTACCAATATAATTAAAAAAATCTATTTATAACAAACTTACGGCAAATAACTGCAGAATGTTCGTCTCCACAAGAAATAGAAATTACTGGATCTCTGCGTATGAAAAAGTGAGATGCAACATTATCTGCGAATCTACTACGTCCGATTGTAAATACTGCCCCTGTTTCTGAAAAATCATGTAAAAAATATTCATTAAATATATATTTCTATCTAATCGATAAAATATAACTTTAGATAAAAAATATTAATTTTTTTTACGACTACTACACAAATAAAATGATTACTAATTATAATCATTAAAAATAATTCGAAGCATATCAATCAACATATAAGCATATAAATCAAGCTATTTTTTTGTTTCAATATACGTAACACGAGAACAAGATTTCTCTATCGTTTGTTGCAACAGAAATAAATTTTCGATTGTAATAGATATAGATATTTTTTTTTCGATTTCGAAGTATAATATAATATAATATAATATAATACAATATAAGTACATACATCTATTATTTTATCGTTTGCAACATTTACTTGACAAAAAATTTATTCTTTATGTTGTCAAGTCATTGGTTGTAAAAATTGTTAAATCATAACTTATATCTATGAGAAAAACGCAAAACAAAATTTGGGCTTTGTTTTTTTCCAATTTTTTGGTGATCCAACGATCGTCAAAAATTTTGTAATTAAAAAGATGAATATGAAAGATGAATATATCTCTTGCTTTTTTGGATTCAAAGGATATACGAATGATCATATAAGTACATCATATTTATTCGCGAGAAATGATTGAACATGTGTAACGAATAAATAGTATACCGACATATTAAATCTCCAATGATTTATTTAAGAAGGTTAACGCGATAACGCGCTATCAAAGGACGAATCGCTACTTTCTTTCTTTCTCTTTTTTTTTTTTTATGTCTGGCACGAAACGCGTAAGTAATAGTCGTGCAAAAATCGTGCGGCCAAGAGGCAAGATAAATATCCTTTAATGCTGTAAACACACGCGCGTTGATGACGTTTGAGTCTAAATTAAACGTGTTCCACAAATATGCGAATGATACATATTCATTTGAAATTTAAAAATCTAACGTAATAATCAGCCGCTTTGATCAGATAAAAAAATCGTTATCGCTTTACGTATAATTAAAGATTTTTTGTTCGAATGTAGAAAAGGATCTATGTTCGATCGATATTAATCGTCTCGAAAATCAAAAGTAGCGTACACGAAAGATTAAAAAGAGATTTGGACATGGATATTCATTCGAGAAGGATCGTGAAATTTTTTATTCGTTTGAAAAAGAAAGAAAAGAAAATTGCGCTTGTAAACCAATATTTCCAAATAAATATATTACTAATAATTGCTTTCAAAAAATTTCAAAAAGAAAATAAATAAGATAAAAGAATTATTAAAATTGAAATATGGAAAGTATTCTAAAAATTTATACAACTTTATCATATTTCTTTGTAATTTTTATTTAATTGTAATTTAATCGTAATTTAATTTTTCTGTAATTTTTATATTTAAATTAATACACATGAAAATGGAAGGAACGAAAATGATAATTTTAAAAGTAACAATTTTACGTTCCATTCATCGATCGTTAAAAGTTATAATCATAATCGCATTTTTATTTAAGGAGATTACACGTATATATATATATGTATATATATAAATACGTGAGATGCGCGTATAAATTTTTAAACTTGCCCTCGTGTGTTGTAATGCGAAGAATTGGAAATTAAAAATTTTTAATTACTACGGGAAAGATAGAAAAGGACGAATTTTTTTTAAAAGAAAAATTCCTTTATTTTGAAATAATGCGAGCAAATAGCCACCAGATACGAAACGAGCGAATATTAATTCTAATTTCTGGGTTTTCCAAACATCATATATGAATGATACCGATAAAATCAGGTATAAATCTTTGGTACAAAGTTATTATTTTATTATTGAACGGTTCTTCTTATCAAAAGTTCAAACATTATCCCTTTGCATAATACATCGCGCATTCATATTTCAAACGATAAAGCGTTACTTTCCGTTGACTTTATTGCGAGAAAAAACTTTATTATCGGAAAAAGGCTAAAAAACGAAAATTTATACGTATCAAAAGAATTTTAAGAAAATGAAAAAGATTTGATATATCTACGAAGAAATATTTCTCGAGAGAAAAAAAAAAAACTTTGGATGGCTAAAGTCGCATTGCTCAACAGCAAACATTGTTCGTGAAATAATATTCGACAGCCAATTCATCGCATATTATTCGCTGTTGACAAAAATGACCATACATGAGAATTGATCGGAAACAATTATTTTCGATCTAAGATTATGGATTTTTATATTTTTTCGCACAATAAATAGAAAAGGAAATCATAAAATAAAGTTTTTTTTTTCAGTATAAAACAAATATTTAAAATTGTACGACGATCGTAAAGTGAAATTTTATTATAAAACACATGGTTAAAATTATTGTTCGCGATTGTTTAAGATGGAATGTTCTTATTTTGAAACGCTACACGCGAAATGGTAAATTCATCGTGTCGATACCATCGATGCGCTTATTTTCTAGTCAGTTGTGGTGCATCAGGTCGTTAACCCGAAGAATGTCGTGAAAAAAGTCGAGTCAAAATATTGGCAATCAACATCGCAATATTTAATTCGAATATCATCTTGATTGAAAATTTTATTTTATTTTTCATTACGAAAAATAGTAAATTAAAAAAAAATTATAGTATAATAAAAGCAAACTTAAAAGAGAATATAAACAAGTAAATATAATATAAAATCATTGTATATTATGATTGTAGTCAACAACCGATAATAACATTTTCAATGATAAATAATACAAAATAATACAATATAATAATAATAGCATATAATAATTTAATGCATTGGATCCTTCCTCATATAACGACTCTTTTACTCGAGCGTTGTACAATTATTCACGTAAAATTTAATAATAATATATTTAATATTCGATCATGATAAATAAATTATTTTCTTGATACATAGATATATAGAATTTGTTTATGTAATTCCTCAAAAATGATAAGAAATATAATCATTTTACACGAACATTTTATATTATAATATACCGATTATTTATAAATATAACGTAACATTTTATAAAAAAAAGTACGTACATATATTAAATAAACGAATTGCAAACGTAATTCTAAATTTATTAAATTTTACATATACATATTGAATAATTGTATTAACAATATATGATATATAACGATAAAATATTACTCAAAAAACAAAAATACACATAGTATCATATAAAATTAATAATATAAAATTATCATATAAAAAAAATTAATAATATTTCATCAAAGTATTTCGTAAAAATGAGTTTCGCGTTACAAATAATATTTATTTATGTTTCAAATTAAATTTCGTTCTTTCTTTGAAAACAAAATTTGTAAATTTCCACAAAATAAAATATAAAGTCATCTTTCTTCCAATACTACATTTTGTCGTTCGTGAACGATTGAAATATTTCGTTGATAACATATTTTCGATAATCACCGGTATAGGATATTCTGTATGCAATATGAAAAAATACAATGAAAATTTATTCGAAAATATCAGTGCTATTGATAAATATTATCTAAGATGAGCGTCGATTGCGTGAAAGTGAAATCATACGTGCGATCATACTCTGTGCAATTTCAAATTTTTACCAGGTATCGTTTCCAAATCCGTCAGACCCATGCTCGAACGTTCTACGGCGGAACATACGACCGACTAACTACCGGTTAAGCATGGCTATCATGGTGGTAGCTTAAACCGAACGTTGCTTGGCAACTGGAAATCAATTTCTAATGGCAACCACGCGTCGAAAGTGTATGTTTCAACGAGTTATCGCAAGAATGAGAACGATCGTTCATCGTCAATGTTTTTTCGCGAAAATTAATAATAGTAAGTAAAAAATAAATAACTATTTATTCATACACGACTATTTCAAATCCCTTCACACGTCGGTTTACGCCGAAATCACTTCCAAATATCACTTAACATTCAATCGCGAATATTTCATTTTATTATTATTTTTTTTAATAGCAATATAGGTATAACATTATACAATTTACGATTCTTTCTTTTTTTTTTTACTTATTTTTTACATTTTTACTCAAATATTAATGTATCTAAAGCACGTCTAACTTATATATATAATTATTAATTACTGGAAATTACATTTCTAAATTAAACTATCGTTACAAATAATTAACACATATACACATATTACAAGAAATATTATAAAAAAATTTTTATATCATATCAATACGTTACGAATATTTCGGATCCTATCCGCCCGCGTTAACGTATCGATATTTAAATTATCGTTTTGGTAGACTTTATCCTCTTTCCGTCAAATCAGATTAATATATGGGACAAATATCACTCTCGAAACAAAAATGCGTGAAAATAGATATTTCCTCCCACATTAATCAATCATACTTCCGCGAAGTTTTTTTCCAGCAATGGAATCACTTTCAAATTTTTATTTTTTAATTTCTTTTAAAATACCATTTATGGTTTATAAAGATTAATATTTTAGAAAGAAAGATAAAATTAAAATTTTTTTTTTTTAAATTCTAATCATTTATTTTTTAATTCTAATCTTTCTAATTATCGTTCAACGTTATATTATTATTGTTTCAGAACAAGAGAATAAAAAAGAAAAATGTTTCAGACGAAAAAAAAAAAAAGAAAAAAATAATGAGATAAATGCAATTGGATGCTTTCTTTATTTTTTATTTCTCTTTATCGTTTTCTTTTCGATTTTTATCGTATTTTTTTCCTCTGGAAAGCGTACTTATACTATTTATTCATATATGTAATTATATACTAATAATAATTATACAATTGTACAATTATGTTATTCAAGTTTTATTCGTTTTTTTTTATTTTTTAAATTCGATTTATAGCCAATACGATTAAAAAATATTTTAATTAATTAATATTCGATATCTTATACATATATATAATATTTGAAAAATAAAAGAAAAAGAAAAAAATATTTAAATCGAAAATGAAATAAAAGAAAGGAATTCGAACGATTCGAAATTTCTGTTTTATCGATTTTGCGATATCGATTTTAATTATCATATTCTTTTTTTTTTATAAGTATTTATCGGTCAAAGGATTATTTCTTTTTTACGTTTCGACTTATTTCGTTCTGTACTTTATCGTATTCGATCAATATTTAATTCTCCTTTTTATCAATTTTTGCACTTATAATTATATTCTTACATATTTTATTTATTTAACAATTATTTACATTTTAATATTTTATTCAATATATCGTATATCGATAAAATCTTTATTCGGAGAGCAGAAAGGAATACGTCCGTCCCGTTCCGTGTTCGAAAAGCGACTACGTTTAACCAATATACAAGATACCATATACAATACCATCGACACGACATCGCGCCACTATTTACGTTCGCTATATTATTCGCTATAATATTCGTAACTTATTATTAATTTTCACTTTACTTTTTTTATATTTTATCAATCGTTAATATATTATTTCGTTAGGTTCGTTTCGTTATTTTTCGTTTCTTTAAAATTTAACGATTTAATTTTTTTTATCGATAATATTTTCGATAATTAGTTTTTTTTAATTTTCTTTTCATTATTATTAATTTATAAGACGCGTAAAAAAAGGTTCAAAGATTTCTTTTGTTTATTTTCTTAATTTATTGGTTATTTTTGTTGGAATTATCAGTATATTAAATTCATCTATTCGTTTACATTCGATTAAGTTTTTTATTTTTTTTTTCCACATTATAAAGAGCAACGTTTCCCGCTCGCAACCATCTCAAAAAATCGTACGTATCGTTACTGTATCTTTGGAGATACAGCAATCGAAAGTTTGCACAAGTTTAATTCCAAAGATTCTTGTCATATTTAGACAATAGCGTCCAAAGTCCTCGACGTAGAATAACGAATAAAAATTAAATCGAAAGAGCAACGTTTCCGGATCGCAATTACATCAGAAAATCATAGGTATCGCTATTATCTTCGGAGATACAGCGGTTCAAAGTTTACAAAATTTTAAAGATTAAAAAATTTCCTCTCCTTGAAACTAGAATTTATTATATAACTTATAAAATTCGTTAATAATCTTTACGCTACAATATTTTTGTTTTATTTAATAAATTTTTACACTATAATATTTTATTCACAGCGATAAAGTCTTTACTCGGAGAGCAGAAAGAAACACGTCCGTTTCGTTTCGCGTTCGGAAACCGACTACGAATATATACAATAATGATACGTACAATAACCGATAGCGTTATTATTTCTGGCGATTCACGTTCTATAATATTCGTAATAATATTTTAATAATATTCGTAACGTTATTATAAAATTTTCATTTTACTATTTTATCAATCGGTTTTATAGGTTATTCATTACGTTACATTCATTTTATTACTTTTCGTTTCTTTAAAATTTAACGGTTTAATTTTTTTTAATTTTCCTTTTATCACAATTAATTTATAAGATGCAGAAAAAACGTTTAATGATTTTTTTTGTTTACTTTGTTAATTTTTTGATCATTTCTTATCGGTATCATTATAATATAATATAAATATAATAGAAATAGTTAAAGTATAGATACACTTTTTATTTTTTTTTGCAAAAGTATCTTTTAATACATTTTTAGCAAATTTATCATTGTTTTTCTTTTCTAATTTTTTTCTACGCTTTAATAGTTCTAACGATAATGAATAATTTTAATTACTATATCTTTTCTCTCGATTTTTTCGTATTTACGATTTTTGTTTTAATTTTCGGTAATTTTGTTTTAATTTTGAACGGTTGTTTCTTCTTTCGGAATAGAGGAATTTTTACCGGAACACGGACGAAGTAAAAAGAAAAAAAAAATGCGATGAAAGTTAAATTTTTTAGAAGAGACACTGAAAAATAGATAGAATTGGAAATTCGAAGGAAGTTACGGATGGATAAGTCGTCAGATCGAACATTGCCAAACGACGCATCAATGATAGACAGTTCGATTCTTATAATACGGAGTTTAATTTTTTTTTTTAATAAAAACGTTTCTTCCAGCGATGAAACGACGAAATACGATTCGATATATTCGGATACGAAAGATAAAAGAAAATAAAAATAAAAGAAAAAAACTCGCGAAAACTATTCTCGAGTACCTTAAATAACCGAAAATTAAAATTTTTCGCCAGAGGGGCTGTGGCTAAGTCGGAACGCTGCTTCTTCCGCACGCGGAAGACTCGGGTTCGAGACTCGCTTTCTCGACTTCGAGTTTTTTTCGCGAGCGACGGACAACTTCTCAACTTGCCACGAGGGAATGACCCTCGGTGTCTTTCTCCCGCTACGGACTTGGGAAGTCCCTCTCAGGTCTAGGGGGTTTTTCACCCAGGAGACCACTCTCTCCGGTCCGGGGGGTGTCCCCCGGGCCGGACTCGAATTTTGCAGGAGACATCGGCGGAAGTTAAACGGGGAGGGCTATATCATCGGGGTTACTCGCACCGGCTTTTGCTCCCGGGAAGCGGGAGCTGACTTCGCGGCTACTCTCGAAGCGAAATTATCAGCTTAATGGCGCGGAAAAGTATCGGATGTCTAGCGGTAATACGAGAAAACTGTCGGCACGCAAAAATTAAAGAAGAAGCGGAAAATAGAAAGAAAAGAGAAAAGGACTATAGGAAAAACAAAATTAATAAACAAAACAAAATTAATAAAAAGAAATATCTTTTTTTTTACATGAAGAGAAAAATAAGAACTATAATTTGGAAACGAATTATTTAAGGTTTAGACGAGATTAACAAAAATTAAAAATTTAATATCGAAGGAAAAGATTAGATTTAAGAAAGCGGAAGAATCGGAATTACAACGAATAAGAATGAAAGGATGAATATTATATTTGAAAGTTTAAAGAAAGAAAAAGATTAAACGTTTATCATTTATCGTGGGATGGATTACTTTAAGTTTAGAAAGAATAGAAAAAAAAGAAGTTTCTTTTTAAAAACTTGGGAGTTTGGATTACATCGACGGTCTAAATCGAGGAAAGGAAATTTATTAGAATATTGAGAAAAAAGGAAGAAAAGAAGAAGAGGAAAAAAATGAAATGGTTATTTTACGAACAGATGCGTACGAACGAAGCGATGAAAAAATTGTTAAAAACTTACGATCGGAAGGTTTAATTATTTAAAAAGAAAATTGGAAGGATAGTTTATAAAGATTAGTTTATAAAAGAAGTTTAAAAAAGAAAAAATTGATGATCGAAATACTTAATCAAGAAAAGAAAGAAATAATAGTTTTTTTTCCGCTAGGAAATGGAACACTAGCGCGATCTATCGATACGCGGAGGAATTAGCGGGGGATAATAAGGAGATAGATGGCACTGACCGTATATTCTCATTAATTCTACCGTTTATTATTAATTTATTATTACGATAATTGTTAATTAATAAATAATAAAAGTGTTTGGAAAGTATAAAAATACAACGAGGGATTATCTCTTCTTTCTACAAGAAACTCATTACAAAGAATTTGAAAATAAATTTAAAAAGAGAATAAAGATTAGAAATATCGAAACGTATATAATAAGAATTGAAAGCGTTTAATTCGATCCGCGTTCGGAGATCGACTACATTTACTCGAAACGCGTAGAATAACAATCGGCGTATATAATAGAATAATTCGGCGTAATTTTACATTCGGTAAGCGATTACGTTGAATTGATATATATATAATAATAAATATATATAATGACAATTACCATAACTAATTATTAATATTAACACTATCACTATCATTCCCATTTCTATTACCATTTCCATTCCCTTATCATTACTTTACCATTCCCATTACCATTTCCATTCTTATTACCATTTGTATTCCCATTACAATTTCCATTCCCATTACCATTCCTATTACCATTCTCATTCCTATTCCTATTATCATTCTCATTCTTATTTCCATTACCATTATCATTCTTATTCCCATTCCCATTATCATTTTCATAATTATTACCATAACCATAACTATAACAATCACCATTACCATTACCATTCTCATTTCTATTACCATAATTATCATTACCATTATTATTAAAATTATAATCGATATTATCATTATTATTATTATTATTATTATTACAATCGCTATCGTAACAATTATTATTAAAGATTAAAAATTATCATTAACAAAAGGCATTTCAGGGTGTCCCTATAATTTATAAGATAATAATATAATATAAGAAATAAAATACACGTGCATTAATACAGTATTAAGCTAGAATGGGTTAGGTCAGGCTGGGTTAGGTCAGGCTGGGTTAGGTCAGGCTGGGTTAGGTCAGGCTGGGTTAGGTCAGGCTGGGTTAGGTCAGGCTGGGTTAGGTCAGGCTGGGTTAGGTCAGGCTGGGTTAGGTCAGGCTGGGTTAGGTCAGGCTGGGTTAGGTCAGGCTGGGTTAGGTCAGGCTGGGTTAGGTCAGGCTGGGTTAGGTCAGGCTGGGTTAGGTCAGGCTGGGTTAGGTCAGGCTGGGTTAGGTCAGGCTGGGTTAGGTCAGGCTGGGTTAGGTCAGGCTGGGTTAGGTCAGGCTGGGTTAGGTCAGGCTGGGTTAGGTCAGGCTGGGTTAGGTCAGGCTGGGTTAGGTCAGGCTGGGTTAGGTCAGGCTGGGTTAGGTCAGGCTGGGTTAGGTCAGGCTGGGTTAGGTCAGGCTGGGTTAGGTCAGGCTGGGTTAGGTCAGGCTGGGTTAGGTCAGGCTG